>NW_007256228.1:146036-159206 GCF_000164805.1 Carlito syrichta | reverse complement strand
TGGATTGCCTGAGCCCTCGGGTTCGAGACCCGCCTGGGCAACTTGGCGAGACCTCATCTCGACAATAAATCAAAAAATCAGCCGGGCATGGTAGCAGGCGCCTGTAATTCCGGCTACTCGGAAGGCTGAGGCGGAAGGATCGCTGGAGCCCAGCAGGTCGAGGCTGCAGTGGCCGAGCGCAGCCACTGCACTCCAGTCTGGGCGACAGAGTGAGACTCCAACTCAAAAAAAAAAACAAAAAAAAATCCTACCTCGGGACGAACAGGAGAGAATATACTGCTGCTGAGATATGACACCAGAGGTTGTGGCACGTGCCAACTATTCCCTCATTCAACGCAAAAACAAGAGCAAAGGTCGTTCTGGATTCTAGTCTGACTCCTGCAAAGGCAGGGCCCAGGCTTCCTAAACACCTCTTAGTCACAACAGGTTGACAGCCACTGCCTCAAGTTCCCCTGGCTTAGCAGAACATTGGAACGAGGCCTAAAACCAGGGCAGGGAGGATTCAGGGAAAAGGAGGGAAAGATGAGAACGAAGAAAAACAGGGCACTTTCAGAGGCTTATTATCTCATTACCATTAGTGCGCATTGATTTTCTCTGTTGGAAGGAGGATGAAGTTTTCCATTGAGGGTCTAAGGTTATTCTATGTAATATGTCACTCCACAGCCCCTTTCTCTTGTCAACTACAACAGCAGCTGGTTAGCTATTCTCCTGTCCATATCCAGCCCAGAATCAACTCAGAATATTTTTCCCCAGAGTTTCTACTCCTTCTCATCCTAACCACCCCCTAGCAATCTCTTGGACGTGTTTCTGCTCGGGTGAAATATCCAGTAGACATAGTTTCTAGTTCCCAAACTAGAAGACCAGAAACTGCAGAGGACCAGAGATCCCTTTATCTATTCTACGACCTGTGGGACACAGAGAAGCCAGACACAGAGCTCCAAAGCATACATCTAACTTGAGGCATCTGACCAAAAGCCCTGCTTGGCACCTAGGCTCAGAACCATCTTCGAAAAGCCCCGGGTACCACCAGCCACTGCACTGGGCAAATTCATTATCCTCAGCTCCAAGGCAAGACAGAAGGCTTAATCAGGTCAGTAGCATTTGATCTGAAAATAAGTACCTTCTTGACACTCAGTGGGTTATAAGAATTATACCTTGTAAAGCTACCCTTACCAGCATCATGTCAAAGGATATTCAGGGGTATTTGGTTGAGAAGAATAATTACATAGTCAAATGTTATCAAAGCCACAGAGTGAAAGCCAGCCCACCCATCACTCCACAAGCCAAAGCCTGGAGCTTTATCTGGCAGTGGAAAAAAACAGACAATCTCTGAGGTTTTTCATGCCTCCCTCCTTTCACTGAGCCTGTAACCTACACACAAGGAGGGCTGCGCTGGTCTCGTTGGGGTACACCAGGCAGGGGATGGCTGGTCGGGTTTGCACCCAGCCTTCTCTGAGGGACGCACACCCCAGTTTGCAGTCACTCCTATGTTTTCTGACAAGCCATCCTCTTCAGCTAAAATTTTCCACTCCTGGACTCAGCCCAAAGGTGAGTTTATTTTGGAAAATATGAGCCAAATTTCTCTGTAACTAGTGTTGTAAGCAGGTGAAATGGAGGTTGCTGCTTCTCCCCACATAAAATTATGTCCTAAGAGGGCAACGATTGTTCAGGCCCCTAAAGTTACTGGGAGCCAAGTTTCACAGATCTAGGGCCAAGTATGCATTAGACATGATGTGAAAAGACAAGACTTCACGAACAAAAAACTGAAATGTAATTTTGCCACATCCAAACAGTGATGATAGTAAGTCTCTCGCATCTGTAAGCTTTAGACTTCTCAAAATAATCCCCCTTTATCTCATTTGGGCCCCACAACTGTCCTGGGAAGAAGGGGGAAACCCTCCAGGCTGCCATCTGACAGACGGTAAAATGGGAGAGACAGAATTACTTAAGAACACATTATAAGTTCATTGGCCAAGTCACCACTCTTGACCTCTGGTCTTCCTCAGCCAAATGTGGCTTGAGTAAGTGTAGGAGTCAAACTGAATCTCAAAATATGGAACTGAGCTGTGATATCAGAGTTTCTTAAGCATAACATTTAGGTGAAACTGGGGGCCCGTCATCTTGAAAAATCAGAGGGGGAAGGAACAGGCAAACATTTCCTGAGCATACACACATGCCAGACACTCTGTCCTCACAAAATTCTACAAGACTGCCATGGCGATGCTCATTTTTCAGAAGAGGTAGACGAGAGACCCAGATAGTAACTGGCAGAGTTAATATTAGGAATCCAGTGAGTCTGCTGACACACGCCATGCCACTGCACCATAATGCCAGGCTTAGGAAACCTCAAATACCCCCAAGCCACATTTGCTACAGGAAAGTCACTTAAGGATTTGAGTTCTAAACTAGTCTTTTCCCAGAGTCCCTAATAACAAGCAGAACTAAAGGCTCACTAACACCCCACCCCTTTCCTTTCCCTCTCCAACTGCCTAATCTCTGATTAGGAAGGGATATCAATGGCACAGAAAATCCAGAGAACAAATGAAAATAGAACCATCTAGAAGCCCGAAAAACCACCCCCTACAGTAGTTTCCTTGAGATATACTACACTGAAGAGGCACATAGAGATTTTTTTTTCCTATATTTAATCCTAAAAACAAGGAAAGGGAGTAAATAGAGAGTGATCCCAGCCAGGCCTTCCTTGACCTTTTTTTCTAATTTTTTTTTTGGTGAAGATGGGTCTCTCTATTTTTCCCAAGCTGGTCTTGAATTCCTGACCTCAAGCAATGCTTCCATCTCAGCCTCCCAAAGTTCTGGGATTACAGACATGAGCCATTGTGCCCAGGCTTTGACCTTTTTCTATTTAGCTATGTATGACCCATGTGTCTCTAAGCCTCACACTAAGTAAATGCTCAACAAATGTTTGACTAATGGATAGGTAGATAAATAAAATAATAATTGTCAGAAACAATGATTCCTAACCCAGGTGAAATTTACATCTGCATTTCTCTACCCATTTGATCTTTAGAGACATATTTGTCATTTTAATACCAGTCATATAAAACAAACTGTTTTAGTTTTATTTTCTGTGAGCATATGGATAAAAGAATATGAATTTTTTTGTTGCAAGTGAACAAGCTACACAGTTGAAGGTAGTTTTCCAAAGAATGTGACACAAGCTCAATTATTGTCTTTTAAAAACCAAAACAAAATAAATGTTCTAAGAAAGAATTTTTACAAGAACAAGTGAAGATTTCTATTTAGGACAATAAAAGAAAAATCCAAAAAAGAATCAGTTCCATGCACGGAGCGCCCATGTTTATCCTTCAAGTGGAAGTCTCTCGGGAGACTTCAAATGTGGTACCTCTGTTTTCAAGGAGCTTTTTTTTTTTTTTTTCTGAGTTGGAGTCTCACTTTGTCACCCAGGCTGGAGTGCAGTGGCATGATCATGGCTCACAACAGTCTCCAGCTCCTGGACTTAAGGGATCCCCCTGCCTCAGCCTCCCGAGTAGCTGGGACTACAGGCACATGCCACCACACCTGATTGAGTTTTTTTTTCTTTTGTAGAGATGAGGTGACACTAGGTTTCTCAGACTGATCTTGAACCCCTTGGTTCAGCAATCCTCCAGCCTCAGAAGAAGCTTCTAATCTGTGGTAAAAAACATTGGTTAAATCTCATTCAACAGTCATTCAACAAATATTCAGGGAACAAAGCACAGAACTAGATGCTTGAATTAAACCCAGCAACCAGTCTCCAGAAGGCATAAAGCCCTCGGTTCAGGACAAACACACCCAGCTAAAACTACTCACGTTGACTGATCTTCTACCATGGGCCAGAAAACAGACTAGACAGTTTATAGATGCTATCTCATCTGATCTTCGCTACAAGAATGCTTGTAGCAGGCAGGCACGATTAGCCCCATTTTACAGAGGAGGATATTATTACTGAGAAAGGGTGAATAGCTAGCTGGCCTAAGAGCTGGAACTAGTGCCCAAGTTGCCAACAGAAAAGCCTCTTTACCAGCTACCACAATCAGGTTGATCTTCACATCCATACCTCCACAGGTGACTCCCAATTTCAGGTTGAAACCTTATTTCTGTATTTGCTTTAAGATGGTGAGTCCTAAATTTCAGATACAAAAGGGGAGAAGGAAGAAAATAATCTAGAATCATGGATATCTCTAAGAATCTACTGTTTAAAATACCCCTGTAATAAAGAAGGACAAATATATGGACGTCACAGCAACTTGGATGGATATGGAGTTGATCATACTCAGTGATCTATCATAGAAACAAAGAACAGAATACCATATGCTCTCACTCATAAGCGGACTTTGAACAATTATCATAATACTGTAAGAAAGGGGTTGGCGGTAGTGGGAAACTGCCAGGGGGTAGAGGGGGAGTGGGATTGGCAGTTGAGGGAAACTGCCAGGGTAGGGAGGGGCATACCTCATCAACAAGGGTACCTGCATAATCAGTGTTGTTTGTTTAACCCTGAATTGTACCCCACATCTTTATAATAAAAAATAAATAAATAAAAATAAAATACCCATGTAAAAGGTAGCCTGGGCAAGGCACAGTGGCTCATGCCTGTAATCCCAGTGCTTTAGGAGCTCAAGGCCAGGGTATCCTTTGAGGCCAGGATTTCAAGACCAGCCTAGGCAACATAGTGAGACCCTCATCTCTATAAAAACATTGAAAAAAAAAAAAAGCCAGGTTTGGTGGTGTACCATAGTCCCAGCTACCCAGGAGGCTGAAATGAGAGGGATAGTTTAAGCCCATAAGTTTGAGGCTACAATGAGCTATGATCGTGCCACTGCACTTCAGCCTAGGTAGCACAGCAAGACTCTGTCTCAAAAAAATAAAAACAAAAAGTGAGCCTTTATCAACCTAGAATTTACATGGGAATGGACAGCAGTAGACCAATAGAAAGATTCTGCCTTCATCTGGGGCAATGCATGGGTGAACCCAAGAAGCAAGTAAAACTGACTTTCTTTACTGTGTTATCCCTTCTGGAATGCCCTCCTCCATACTTGAGGCCTTTATTGCCCTGATAAGCTCTGAGCGGTCCCCTCTCGGTATCAGAACTTCCCCCACAAAAGAACCTGAGGATCAGTCAATTTTCAGTTAGCCTGTCTTCAGGTCACTGGGACCCTCCTGCATTTTAAAGTTCTGTCTTCTGATGAAGGGGCTGGAGACCTCATCAGAGGGGAACTGATGGGGGCATTTTTTTGAGCACAGGTAAGTTAAGAATTATCTAGAGTACCTACAAATATATATATTTGTGTGTGTGTATATATATTTGTATATATATATATAGCAGCCCAATTTAACCTTCGAGTATTTCTAGTTTTTCAACAAACAAGCAAAAAACAAACCCTACCCCCTTACACACATGCAAAAATAAAATGTGTCCCTGTTGTCTCCCCCAATGAGACAGAAATATTACAGTTCACTGAGCACCTATTATGTCCCACGCCATGTTCTAGGTGTAAGTATATTCTATTTAATCTTCAACACAATCACTCGTCTACTTAGTTTCCTACGGCTGCTGTCAAAAAGAACCACTAACCAGGTGGTCTACAACAATAGAAATGTATTATCTCCAAGTCCTTAAGGCCAAAAGACCAAAATCAAGGTGCTGGCAGGACCATGCTCCCTCAGAAGATTCTAAAGAAAGATCCTTCCTTGCCTTTTCCAGCTTCTGGAAGCCCAGGCATTCCTCCAACACATGGCAACACAACTCCAATCCCTGCCTGTCCTCACATGGTCATCCTCTCCCTGCCTCTGTCTCTGTGTCCAAAGTTCCCCTTCTTATAAGGACACCAGTCATATTGGATTAGAGCCTACCCTAATGACCTCATCTTCTTGATTACATCTCAAAGACCCTACTTCCAATTAAGGTCACATTCTGAAGTACTAGGGGTTAGGACTTCAATATGTCTTTTTTGCTGGGACACGATTCAACTCATAGCAACCACCTGTGAGAGAGTGATGACCTCATGGTCATACAAGGCCTCGGTCAAAGCAAAGCTCAGTTTCACTTCCTAGATTATCCTCAGTCGGGCAAAAGCGCAGACTCAGATATCTGGAAGAAATCGATTGCATGGAAGAATGATGGAGCTAGGCTGCTGCCTTCTGTTCTCTCCGCTTCAGATCTTTTCTGTCCCTTCTTCACCTAACTCTCCCTGTCTTCCTTTGCATTGTGGCTGAAGCACCTTGACCCCAAGGAGCCTTCCCTGACCTCCCAGACCAGGTCAGAACCCCTTTCAAAGGATCGCTGTTCACCAAATCTCCCTCCCTCACCATCCTCACCACCCCCCTGGCAGTTTTCTATTTCTTTTGGGGACTGTTTGCTAGATGTATCTTGTCACCATCAGGCTTCAGGGCCTGCAAGGAAAGAGAACGCTCTGTTTTGCTCATGGTTGTGAGTTCAGTAAAGGCTTGGAGGTTAGTCCTCAGCTACCTGAAAGGAACATTGAGGTGCCCATTTCATCCCCAGCCCCGAGCAGCCCTGTTAGTAATGGCAGTCATTCATCTTGTGACCCATACCTTCCACTTTCCCTAGGTTGTGTGTGGGGGGGGGTGACAGCTGCTGTCCCCTCTCCACAGCTTACACCTGCAGTCACAAGAGGCCCAGAGAGCTCTCACCTGTGCTAACTCCCAAACTCCTCAGCTCCCCACACCTCCTTGTCCTCCACCAGTGTGGGAAGCCAGCATCCTCACTTTCCCTAGACACAAGGGGTAGCATCTACATAGGTGGCATCCAGAAGCCCAAGAGAGCATCTCCACTTCACTCACACCTTCTATATCAGTCCGCAGCAACGGGCTCTAAGCTCCCTGAGGACCCAGTTTCATACCTTGAACATCCTGCCCTATACACACACACCCCAATCTGCTTCTGAAATCCCCCAAGAACATAAGAAACACGATCAGCTTCCTTGGGATCAGCTTTAAACAGTTGCAATGGTTAAAACAAGCTTGGCCTGGGTACAGATGAGGACAGCAGAGCCACCTCTGCAATGACCCACTCAGCGTGGGGTCTGGTCGGAAAAACCAGTGACCCCCACCTCCATCTGTAACCCCTCAATCACATGGGAAGGGTCTGCATGGTGTCACAGAGGAAGGCGATGAGGCCATTAACTCATCCACACCTGCATTCTGCCAATCTTTATTGAGTTCTGATAGTGTCAGTGGGACAATCTGAGACACTGAGTTTGACAGAGGGAGGGAGGAGGGAGAAAAAAAGAGAGAGAGACTGCTGCTATATTCCAGCACCACAACTCTGAGAAGCTACAGACAAGGAAGCAAATGCAGGTGGTGACTGTCCCGGCAGAGGTGCGAGCAAAGGGCTGCTGGGACCTGCAGGGGATGACACTCTGGGGATTAGGGGAAGTCCCTTCTTTGCCTGCCAAGGAAGGTCAACAGATGGGGGGAGGACAGGAAGAGGTAAGGGGACTCAGGCAGAGCTTCCAAGCACGGGGAAAGAAAAATATGTCATGAGAACAGCACCTGCCTGGGTAGGGTATCTATTAAAAATAGAAATATTTGCCGGGCATGGTGGCGCACACCTGTAGTCCCAGATACTCAGGAGGATGAGGCGGAAGGATAGCCTGAGCCCAGGAGGTCAAGGCTGCGGTGAGTCGAGACTGTGTCACTACACTCCAGCCTGGGCGACAGAATGAGACCCAGCCAAAAGGAAAAAAAATAATAATAAAAATAGATGAAGCCGCCGGGCTTGGTGGCTCAGCCTGTAATCCCACGCCTTTGGGAGGCTGAGGTGAGTGGATTGCCTGAGCCCGCGGGTTCGAGACCCGCCTGGGCAGCGAGACCTCATCTCTACAATAAATCAAAAAATCAGCCGGGCGTGGTAGCACATGCCTGTAATTCCGGCTACTTGGAAGGCTCAGGCGGAAGGATCACCGGAGCCCAGCAGGTCGAGGCTGCGGTGGCCGGGAGCGGCCACTGCACTCCAGTCTGGGCGACAGAGTGAGACTCCAACTCAAAAAAAAAATAGATGAAGCCAAAAAAGATAAAAACTAAGGGTCAGTTTATAAAGGATTTTATAACAAACTGACAAGACCTAATCTCTTACCCCTCCCGTGGCAATATATGAATGTTAGCCCACTCCTAATGGTCAATTTCTAAGTTCATGGATGTTCATTCTCTGAAAAGGGAGGAAAACCACTTATACTGTCTATATGGACACACCAGATCCTAGGAAACTCAACCACTCCCTCCACACGCTGTCCTTGGTCACCCTCGGTGTGTTTGCAGATGGGCTGTTTTTCCAGATGGCTTCCTAGGATACATGGCATTTGCAATCAGGCCCAGAGACAAGAATCTGGAATTGAAAACTGGATCTCATTCTTGTTGTTTCCTACGTGCATCGATGACCTCCCTCCCCCTCTCTTCCTCTCTTTCCTCTTCCTTTCTCTCTTTATAATATTTTTTTTTTCTGTACTCACTGCTGTTTGCAACAGCTGCTAAATTTCACATATCTGGGAAGTCCATTAACGTCTGTTTACTTGAGCTCCACATCATTAGCAGAGATGTTGGGGGAAACAGAGCCTCTCACCCCCACTCCCATCCCCGGGGAGGAGGATCCTCACTGGCTGGGGGCACCCCCTCCACAAAGCCTCATCCCTTCGCTTACACCGAGCCAGAGATGCTTGTTTTACATCAAGCCAGACTCTATTAGCTTTATACAATTCTACAAAGGATTTGGGATGCTGGTAAAACACAACTACACCAAATTTACCTAGCAGCAGTCTGGACACTTTCATAGAAATCGATCAAGTAGAACATCACGTGCAAAGACCTATTTTAACCACTTTTCCGGAATCTTGCCCACAAAATGAGTAAATGTTGCCTGACCTGCAGTCAACTGTTCACATTTGCATGTGGCACCCAATGGGGAGCATTTGTGGAAAATAAAGCCAGCACAGACTGAGGGCCACTGGAATCGTAGCTGCCTGGAAATTGAAAATAAATCTACAGGGAGATGACATATGCGCAACAGCTTGGTGAAAACTGGGCTCTCTCGTTCCTGTCAAAAGGTTGCTTTCTGCTAGGTTCGGTGGCTCAACCTGTCATTCCAGCCCTTTGAGAGGCCAAGGCGAGTAGATTGCCTGAGCCCGTGGATTTGAGACCAGCCTGGGCAACTTGGCAAGACCTTATCTCTACAATAAATCGAAAAAAGTAGCTGGGCATGGTAGCACCTGCCTGTAGTTCCAGCTAAGGTGGAAGGATTGCTGGAGTCCAGCAGGTCAACGCTGGGGTGGCTGTGAGCATGCTACTGCACTCCAGCCTGGGTGACAGAGTGAGATTCCAACTCAAAAATAAAATAAAATATAAAATTTTAAAAGGCTGCTTTCCATTCACTCTGGTTAGAAAAGATGTGTACAAGAGTTTTAATGTTCTAAATTTATTTTTACTTTTTTCTTGTCTTCCTTTTTTTTATTTTTTATTTTTAGAAACACATGGTCTTGCTCTGTCACCCAGGCTGGAGTGCAGTGGTGCGATAATAGCTTACTGCAGCCTCAAATTTCTAGGTTCAAGTGATCCTCTCACCTTAGCCTCTTGAGTAGCTGGGACTACAGATGTGTACCATCATGCCCAGCTAAGTTTTTTAATTATTATTTTTTTGTAGAATAGGGTCTCACTAGGTTGCTCAGGCTGCACCTGGCCTCAATTTCTTTCGATGTACAGTTAAAGAATCTGGGGACAAATTCCACCTATCTGCAAGAATACCTTAGTGCTCACTAGAAACTGGGGTGATCGGTGGAGCTAGTCTGACCACTCAGTCGGGAAATGGGAAACAGGGAAGGGCTGGGCTCTGAAATAGGAAGCAACTTCCTGGAAGTTCCTGGGGACAGTGGCACATGAGGGCGAAGGGTCTCCAGGTGAAGACGGACCTGCAGGGAGGCCACCTGAAGTGTGAGGTCATCAGGGCTGGAGTAAAAGGATGAGCTAGCGATGACGCCCACATGGGGCCAGTCTACACTGATTAAAGGGCAGAAGTCTGTTCTCTGCCTCTCCACGCCTTTGCTTTTGTTGGGAATATTCTGGTTGCCATTTCCACTGTGGTTGTGTGTGTGTGTGTGTGTGTGTGTGTGTGTGTCCTTATCTACCCTGGCTAAATGAAGAATACAATGGATTTTCATCCACATTTCGGCCAAGAACAATAGGGGGTCAGAGCAGCATTAGGAGGCAGAGAGGGCAATGGCGTCAGCTAGACCAGAGCTCTCCAGGGCTCCCAGAAAAACTCAGGACCAGAGCCAAGCAGAAGGTGGCAGTCAGAAGACAGGGCTAATCAGTGGGGGTGGAGAGGGGTACCCCCTTCCTCTCCATCACCGGCCCTCACAGGTAGAGCACCAGACTCTCGGAAAGAAGAATGTAATCACTGTCAGTTACATCCGGACATTTCATTTTATTTGGAGGCATCTTTCTGAGTATTAGAATCACATCTACTTTTGATCTCGAGGGATAATTCCAGTCTCAGGGGATAATCTTCAGTATGGCCATAGATATTAATGAAAGAGTGGTCGTAAAAGGATTTGCTTGCATGGCTTACATTTGTAATCCCAGCACTTTGGGAGGCCAAGGTGGGAGAATTGCTTGAGACCAGGAGTTCAAGACCAGCCTGGACAACATAGCAATACCTCATCTCTACAGAAAAAAAAAAATCAAAAAATTACCTGAGCATGATGGTGTATGCTTGTAGTCATAGCTACTTGGAAGGCTGGGTTGTGCTGTGATCCTGCCACTGCACTCCAGCCTGGGTGACAGAGTGAGACCCTGTCTGCCTCTCAAAAGAAAAAAAAAGGATTGGTTTCAGTTGTGCCCCCAAAGATAGGCCTGGTTGGCAGATACAAAAGCCAAGGATGGAATAGATCCAGAATAAAAAGGAGTAGGGTGTGGAGCCCCAGAAGGAGAGTGGAGATCTATGGCCAGGGGGCTATGGTCACAGGACCAGTCACGTGATCAACAGAGTCCCTAGCAATCACTTCTGGGGCCTCACCTGCCCAGTCAAGGATGTTAGAGCTGCTTTGAGCTTTGAGCTCTACGATGAGTCTAATGAAAGGCTGGATACTGTGACAAGAGGCCACACAGTGGCCAGACTTCACGTGTGGAACAATCTAACAGTCAGCATGCTCAGCTTCCTGTGAGAAAAGTGTAGCTGGGTGGGAAGACTGAGATTCAGGCTTTCAAGACTCCTCTCATGCCCTCTTCCCATCAAGGATTCTGCTTATCCAGAAGGGCCTAAATATGTCAAAGACCAGATGCTGCCAGTGGCCCCTTCACCTGGCACAAAGCCCTGTGGAGGCCAACACCAAACCCAAGATGTGGAAGGGAGAGATGGGGCAAAGACACAAAGAACTCTGACAAAAACTCGAAGGGCAGAGGCATGCAGGGGACGGGTCCTCTTCCACTGCCTCCTGGCAGAACCTCCACAGGGATCTGGAAAACCAAGGTGTCTCTTTGGGGGGTCCCAGCAATTGCAAGAAACTGCAGCCGGTATTTGCCAGGGCCCCAGAAAACCTTTTACATAATTTAAGAAAGTAATTATTTTAACCACCGATGTGTATAATGAACTCTTGTCAGCCTGACGTTAAAATCTATGTCTTTTCTCTGCTCCCAGCTCCTTCCCCATGAGCCCTTGCATCCCACAAGCATGGCACATGTTCTCGGGCTGTTATTTTAGGACTTCTTCCAAGAGCTCTGTGATGGGCAGTTATTCTGTGAAGTGTCGTACATTTCTCTAGCATACACAACGTCTCCCCACAGGAAAGAAAGGCTGTAATGCAGCCGACCTCTCGCCCTCCAGTCTGACTCCGGGTTCTGTTCTGTGGGTGGTGATGGTTTCATTAAAATCACCGTGGGAACAGGGAAAATCCAGAGAGGAATGCTACCAAGAACCTTCGAGGTTAAGAGCAAAAGACCAAAGTTGAGGAGGAGAGAAAGAAGAGGAAAAACTGAAAAAAAGGTTTTTCTCTTTCAGCTTTGCAATAACCTGCACTCTACATGGTTGGAAGGAAGAAATCCAAGCCTCTGGGGGAAGTTTCCTGAGTCAGAGAAGAAAAACAAGAAGGAGGAACTGCCCTTCTCCTGTGGGGTCCCATGAGGGCAGGGAGAACATGGAAGGCATCTTGCATAAAGCAGTTCCACGGCCACACCAAAGTAGAAGGGAGAAGCAGTTCTCTTTCCAAAACACTGACTTCCTCAAGTGACCCCTTCCACTTCTGGGAGCTCCCGGCCAGTCTCAGGAAAAGTCTGCTGGATTCAGCCTGATATCCACAGCCCTCCACAATCCAGGCTCACCCACCACGATTCAAGCCCAGATACACACCCCTCTAGTCTGCCGGGTCTTACTGTCTCATGGACACTCCATATTCATTCCAGCATGTTGGCCGTCCACCCAAGATGCTATTACATTTCTCATCCATCTACCCACCCTACCCACCGCTCAAAGGCTCATGCGTCTCCTTCATGAGCCTGTCTCAGTCACTCTAACCAACACTGACTTTGTCCCTCCTTTCTGAACCACACAATCAGTACATATGCGTTTTCCAGGGAACTCCTGCCTTCCCAACTAATAGAGGTCAGGCTCTAAGTTCCATGAAGACAGGAAACCCACTCCTCTTGTCTCTGTTGGTACTTAGCACGGTGCCAGACTGGCTTGATGTCTCTGGCATCCAATAAACATAGTGTGGGGTTCAGGTGCAGAAATTCAGATCTAAAGAGAGGCAGAGAACAGACATGGTGGCTCATGACTATAATCCCAGTACTTTGGGAGACCAAGGTGGGATGGCTGCTTGAGGTCAGGAGTTTGAGACCAACCTGGGCAACATAGTGAGACCCCACCTCTACACAAAATTTAAATAGGCTACATAAGGTGGCTCAAGCCTGTAATCCCAGCTCTTTGGGAGGCCGAGGCAAGAGGATTGCCTGAGCCCAGGTGTTCGAGACCATCCTGGACAACTTGGTAAGACCTCAAATTTACAATATATCAAAAAATGAGCTGGGCACCGTAGCATGCACCTGTAGTAACAGCTACTTGAAAGACTGAGGCAGAAGAATCACTTGAGCCCAGCGGGTTGATGCTGGGGTGGCCGTGAGCATGCCACTGCACTCCAGCCTGGGTGACAGAGTGAGACTCTGACT
>NW_007256228.1:131456-145363 GCF_000164805.1 Carlito syrichta | reverse complement strand
AGGGGGAAGGGGGAGGGAGGGAGACGGGAGAGAGAGAGAGAGAGAGGCAGGCAGGCAGGCAGGGATAAAAGGGAAAGCATAGTTGCTAGAGAAGCAAACTTGGGCTAGGGAAAGCCTATGTGGACCACCAGATAGGTTTAGTTCTGGAAGCAGCTGTAAGGAGCTATGGGAAACTCTTGGGGCTGGTTCGTGAGCCTCCCATCCTCACATCTCTTGGGTACAACAGAGACCAATCACCACAAAATCCAAGTCCACATGTCAGCTAGTCCCCTCCCCAGTCCTAGAGCGGGCCGTGGGGCCACCTGCAAGCGCGACCCTCATGGACTAAAATTCCCACTCGAGTCAGACTCTTGCACACAGCGACTCCCTATATTGTTCCCAAGCTCCCCCTGAAAGCCTGTCAGGCTTCTCTCCCTGCTAACGATGTTACCGCCTGCCATGTCTTCTAGAACTCACTTCATCAGTTAATCATTCTCCCTTTCTATTTTGCTGCCTAACCAAAAATTCCTTCTCTTTACCCTGCGTCCTCAGACATCCAAGTCTTCACTTCTCTCCAGCTAACTTCTCAAAGGTGACAGTTCACCCCGCTGCCTTATTCCATCTCTCCTTTACCTCTTACAATGTGAATTCTGCCCTGAACCTTTTGCCAAGAGGGTTTTCTTGAGATCGGTCTCTCCTACAGAACATCAACTGTCAGATCTGACAGCCTCCTCATTTTCCATTCTTTTCAGCTCACTCAAGGCAGGACCCCCAGCTCCGTTGGGTGCACCATCCCCTCCCTGCCCTTCCGGCCTGCCATCCTGGGGACATCCTCCAGACCTGGGCTTGCCCTGCTACTCTTCTGCCTTTGACACTCTCCCTCTAGGTCACCTCAGTCATTTCCATGATCCCAACCACCATACTGGCATTCCTGCCTCTAGCTCTTACCTCTCCCCCAAAACACCAAGTTTCTAACTTGGTGCTGGAACCCTAACGTGAGGTACAATGATCCCAAATGCAACATATTCACAAAGTGATTATTGTCCCTTTCAAAGTCACTCTACCTCGAGCTCCTCATCCTGTCTAGAATCTTCACTATTCTCCCAGTCAACCCTACTAGAAGTCTGAGGGTCAGCTACCCTCTGATCTTCTCCCACCTGCCCATGCATTGCCACCTTCCAGCAACTCCCCCCGCCCCCCAATGCCCACACTCCCCATGGTTGTCCCTGATGTCTCTCCACCACCACTTCCAAGTCCAGGCCTCCAGAGCTGCCTTGGCCTCCTGCAGAATCTCTCAGCCAGCCTCCAGTCTCCAGCCCTCCAATCCTTCCCTCATACTTTCACTAGAAGCATCTTCCTTCCCAGGTCTGACCCAATGTGCTTTCATGACTTTGCTCACACTCAACTTGACACGCTCTTCACTGCTCACTAAAAGTCCACCCTCCTTCAAGGCCACAGTCAGGATAATCTCCTCCACCGAGGCTTTAGCATGGATCAGTTCTGCATCATACCATAGATGTGTGTATGTGTTTGGTGTTGATGGGGCAGTGTCAGTGTGTGCGCGCACATGTGAGTGCATGCATTCTCCCTTGGACTCTTCTGCACAGTGCTTGGGCCCCTTTTAGCACAACTCCACCTTGTTTTCCCATCAGTCCCCTCCACTGAGTTAGAAGCTTATTGAGGACAGGTGGTGCTATGCATTGAATTGTGTGCTCCCCCCACCCCCCCAAAAAAGATGTGTTGAAGTCCTAGCCCTCAGTACCTGTGACTGTGACTCAACTTGGAAACAGAGCCTTTGCAGATGTAATCAAGTTACAATGAGATCATTCAGGTAGGCCCTACACCGATGGCTGACGGTCCTTATAAGGAGAAAACAGAGTGGGAAGGCCGCCATGTGAAGGCAGAGCCAGAGTGGAGCTGCCTTAATACAAGCCAGAAAATGCCTCGTGCCAGAAGCTAGAATTGACAAGGATGGACTCCCTCACAGGTTTCAAGGGAGCATGGCCCTGTCAACACCTTGATTTCAGACCTCTAGCCCCCAGAACCACAAGAAAATAAGTATCTGATGTCTTAAGCCACCCAGTGTGTGGTACTTTGTTATAGCAACTCTAGGAAATAAGACCCCAGGTGGGCACTGTCTCGCTTAGCCTTTGTAGACCCCTCAGTGTGCACAGTGTTCGTAAAACTCATTAACTTCTTGGTGAGCCATGCACACCAAGAAATTTTGGCATGGATGAAGATTGTTTTTGTTTTTTTTTTAATTAACCCCTGGGACCGAGCATGGTGGCTTAGGCCTGTAATACCAGCACTTTGGAAGGCCGACGTGGGAGGATTGCTTGAGCCTGGGAGTTCGAGACCAGCCTAGACAACATAGTAAACCCCATCTCTACAACAACAACAACAAACTTAGCCAGGCATGGTGGTATTGCCTGTAGTCCCAGCTACTCAGGAGGCTGAGGCTGAAGGATAACCCCAGGCCACGAGGTCGAGGCTGTGGTGAGCCATGATTAAGCCACTGCACTCCAGTATGGCTGACAGAGTGAGACCCTGACTCAGAAAAACAAAAAGAAGAAAAAACAAAAACCCAAACTCTGAAACTTGAATGTTATATTAATATTTAAACCGTGGTCTCCAAAGATAGACCAACTGGCACACAGTCAGTAGAACCTCAGAGCTGTGTTGTGTGTCCACAGAAGGACAGAGATGGGCTGGAGTTAAGCCACCTGTCCCCTCTTCGCCTGGCCTCCCCATGCCTCATGGAAACATTGGCTATGCAGCTGGCTGGGCCTGCAGGTGTCTGCTACAGGAAAGAGAGTCTCTCTTCCGTGCAAAGCTGTGACCTTGTACTCATTGGCTCAGGGCTCTGTTCCACTAAGCTAATGACCTCCAAGAATGAAATTCACTATAAGGGGTGTGGAGAGGGAAGGCTGATAAAGACTGGGTTTCTCTCAGCAAGCAAAGGAAAGCAGAGCGGAACGATCATGTCAATACCGACACTGACACGCTTTCAATTCAACCAAGTGGACGCTTGAGCCAAAAGACTTTTAGGAATGAACGAGCTGAGAAGAAGCCTACCCAATATGCCAGACAGTGAGTGCTTCTCTTTTTTCTTTCTTAAACAAATACTGCAAACCAACGTGTTGGGGACATTCCAGAAAATTCTTTGATGGGCAGAAGGGAAAAACATTCTCTGAGCCTGCACCACTCAGCCTGTCTGTCAGTGTCCACTGGCTTGGTGGCCATAAATAATTCTCATGAGTCACAGTGAAAATTCAGTCTCTCTGCAGACACAGAAGACCAGTAACAGGTGCACCCCCCGCCTGTTCCTTGGAGGAAATCAAATCTGGGGGTGGGAAAACGACTATTCCTGCCACGGAAATGCAAATGGCTCGTGCTTCCCTGCACGGATTGGAAAGGAGGATGGCCCAGCCCATTGATGGACAAGGCTCGCCAGCTTCCAAAGACCCCCGACTCAGGCCTGGCTATAGCTTTTAGATCCTCAGCTCTGAAACTTGATGTTCCCCCGAGTATGTCACTTTAAGTAAAACTCATCCTAAGCCATATGAGAAGGAAGTCCCACAAAGTTCAGGCTTTTCCCATGGTGACTACTTGGAAACTCTTTGGTAAATATTAAGCATAAAATTATTTCTAAATAAATTCGCAGTGCCCCTACTTTGCTGGCTATGGTATGGGCTTTTCAACATTGGCCAGTGTTAAGTTGTGCCCAAATTCTGGACACTCTATGACTGCCTTTCCACTGTCCCCCAGTCCAGTCCCCACAAAGTGTATTAGTCTCTTTACTTGATATCATTATACACAGAAGAAAAATCACTCAAACCTAATCACTCTACCTCTCTAATTCCACAGTCCTTATTTCTAGTTCCCACACTATTTACACCACCCTCTCTTTAAGGAGTTCATCTGTAACCCCAGTTGATATTTTTAACTTTTAAAAATGAAAACCCTCTGATGGGCAGATACTGCTTTAAAAGGCAATGACGTTTTTGTCTCCAATCTGATTTCATCTTTTTTTTTTTTTTTTTTTAGTGGGAGTCTCATTCTGTTGCCCAGGTTGGAGGTCCATGGCATGATCGCAACTCACCATAGTCTCAACCTTCTGGGCTCAGGCAATCCTCCTGCCTCAGCCTCCTTCCTGAGTAGCTAAGACTATGGGTGTGCGCCATCATGCCCAGCTAATCTTTTAATCTTTGTAGAGATGAGGTCTTGATATGTTGTCCAGGTTGGTCTCAAACTCCTGGGCTCAAACGATCCTCTCACCTTGGCCTCCCAAAGTACTGGGATTACAGGCATGAGCCACCATGCCCGACCAGATTTAATCTTTTATCAGTGACCTAGCCATCGACAGGAATAGCAGTTCTCATATGAGTAAACTGATAATGCAAGAGGCCTGTCTCACTGGGAGCAAATGTCCTGCCTCTGCTGACATATGGACCAGTGTTTCAGCCCCTGCATTCCTCCACATGTGTCCATGGCCAAGGAATCCATTGCTGAATGGATGGGCCTTTGCCTCCCGCACATGTGACTTCTAACAACTATTTATTTCTTACTCAGACAACTTTTTAACTTAGATGTTAAAGTCATAAACATTTAGAGCTGTAGAGAACTGAAGAGAAGGTCTATGAACATAAACTAGGCCAGGCACAGTGGCTCAGCCTGTAATCCTAGCACTTTGAGAGGCCGAGGCGAGAGGATTGCCTGAGCCTGGGGGTTCGAGACCAGTCTGGGCAACTTAGTGAGACCTCATCTCTACAGTAAATAAAAAAATAAGCCAGGCGTGTTAGCATGTACCTGTAGTTCCAGCTACTGGGAAGGTTGAGGCAGAAGGATCACCTGAGCCCAGCAGGTCAAGGCTGTGGTGGCCGTGAGAGTGCCACTGCACTCCAGCCTAGGCAATAGAGTGAGACTCCAACTAAAAAAAAAAAAAAAAAAAAAAGAAGAAGAAAAGAAACTAAATATTTACCAGGACCCTAGTTAAACTAATTATTGAACTATGGATTACTATACTATCAAGCCTTTCAAAAGAAGAAAGTAGATCAATAAATGAGTCTACCATAATAATTTCCAAAATTGTTAAATTAAAAAAGCAAGAAGCAGCTGGGTACAGCGGCTCAAGCCTGTAATCCCAGCACTTTGGGAGGCCAAGGTGAGCAAACTGCTTCAACCCATGGGTTCAAGAACAGCCTGGGCAACTTGGCGAGACCTCATTTCGACAATAAATCAAAAGATTAGCTGGGCGCCTGTAGTTCTGGCTACTTGGAAGGCTGAAGCAGAAGGATCACCTGAGCCCAGCAGGTCAAAGCTGGGGTGGCTGTGAGCGTGCCACACTCCAGCCTGGGCAACAGCGTGAGACTTCAATTCAAAAAAAAAAAAAAGCAAGAAACAGGGCAGTGTGTATGATGATTATCCTGTTTGTTCTTTAAAAAAAAAAAAACATATATAATATGCTTACAGAATGCACAGAATATTTCTGGAATAATATCAAGGAACTAGTCTCTGAGGAGGGATGAGGGAAACAGATCAGGGGAAGATGAACTTCTAACCATTTTGCCTTTTCAAGGTTTGAATTACTTACTACATATATTTTTTAGTCTGTTTCAAATATTTAAAAAACTGCCAGGCTCGGTGGCTCAGCCTGTAATCCCGCGCTTTGGGAGGCCGAAGTTCGTGGATTGCCTGAGCCCGCAGGTTCGAGACCCGTTTGGGCAACTTGGCAAGACCTCATCTCTACAATAAATCAAAAAATTAGCCGGACATGGTAGCGCGCGCCTGTAGTTCCAGCTACTTGGAAGGCTGAGGCGGAAGGATCGCCGGAGCCCAGCAGGTCGAGGCTTCAGTGGCCAGGAGCGACCACTGCACTCCAGTCTAGGTGGGTGACAGAATGAGTGAGACGTCAACTCGAAAAATAAATAAATAAATAAATAAACATTTAAAAAACATAAATATGTAAAATATATAGACAACAAATAAAGCATGGATTATGTTATCAATTTTTAACAAGGGGAGAGACTTTGAAACTAACACCTTCATTTCACCAATGAGGATACCAAGGTCTGAAGAATGGCTGGTGGGGGGGGTCCCTGGAGGCTGGATTCCTGGCAATTCAGCTCAGTTCAACTCCCTTCTTTCTACACTTCTGCAGGATTTTCTTATTCATCATCATTGTTCTGGTCATCCAAGGTAGCCTGAAATCTGCTCTCCAGTTAAATGAGGTGTCACTGTTCTTAATTTCATTTCTATGACATGCTTTCAACAAGGAATCTGTGATCTAGATTTTTTTTGTAAAACAAATTCTATTCCTAATGTGCTATTTAAGAGTTGTGCTTACATCCCTCCCTTCTTGTAAATAAATGATCCCAAACTTAACTAGGCTTCCTTAACTCTACTTTTCTTTTATGAGGTTTGATTTTAGCAAAGCACAATCTATGGCTCATTCATACCTAGAGCAGTTTGTTTGTTCTTCCTGTACGTGCTCCTGTTCTGGTCATTATAGCTCTATCTGCTCTGAAACGTGAGCTCCCAAAAGGCCAGCATCAAATATGCTGATGACCAACTGCCTCATGTAGGCAATTCAGAAGCCTTCTGATGAGATGGTCTCTTTGCCTAATGCACGTTGACCTAAGGGCCAAGGGGCATTTGCAGCAGGAGCAATGTATCAAATTATCATAACAAATAATTAGAAAGTGTATCCTTTCAAACCAAATAGGAAGCTTTGTTTCAGATCCTGTTGTGTTTCTTGTTTTTCCTGACTTGCCAATGCTATTGCTGAAATGTGACATAAGTCAGGGAGAGTCTAAATACTTGGTCTCTTTCAAGAATCCCACAAAATCAACACAATCATTTGGTGGTTTAGCCATTTATCATTAACAAAGCCCAGACTGATGCTCAATTTCAATGTATGATATATTCATCCAAGTTAAATTCTTTTCATTTTGCTAAGTTCTTTTCTCTAAGAAAAGTAGAGTTAAAGAAACCTCTGCTGCTTATAAACTTCCAGAATGGTTAATTTATTAGAACTTATTTTGAGGTTAAGAATAAAAAAGAAAAAGAAAACCTAACATAAACCTTTAAAATAATATTTTAAAGAAGAAAAGAGCTTATAACCAAACCACAAATCTCAGCTTAGCTTCTTCTAATATAAACCCTTTTCTGGACAGATATCAGCTATGATGTCTTACTCTGGGGCATTTTTGCTTATTTTTAAATATTAAAAACATTTTTACCTGTCCACCTATTAATTAATTGAAAATATTTCCTTCTGGCCTTCAACTGCTCAGAGACCTCTCTTAGCAATTTTCCCATCTATAATTATGCCGATGGGCTGTGTAACAGGTTGCATCATTATCTGAGTCAAATTAACATCCATCGGTGTGAATGTAACGTTGTCCAGTCCGAGGGCTCCCCACTTGCTGGGACCCAAGGAGATGGCCCAGAGGAGCTTCCCACTTGAGACACTGCCAGAGAGCCAGAGCTGGATTCCAAGGGGAAAGGTGCACGTCTTCTGGGTGCTAACAATCCAGCTCAGAGGGCCCAGTGCCAAAAAGCAAACCCCATCACACCGGTCTCCAAAATGCTTCCAAACAAGGCCAGGACACAGAAGCAAGCTAGAACCCAGCAAATCCAGACTGCCTCTGCCCCAGCGTTCAGAGAGCAGGGCAATTACTGTATAATTAGAATTCTTTCTTCTTCTGAAATACCAGAATAACGTCCTAAATTTAGAGAATACCTTTCTTCTTTCTGGCAGCCAAGCTTGTTCTGAGATGCTCTTATAACAGCCATTTCAAGTGTCAGGAAACTAGAATCATTATTCCCACCTCACGGTTGAGCAAAATGAAACACGGGATCATAAAAGACATTGAGATGCTGCAAGAAATATTCTTGCCCACATCTTTACACATAAATATGTCTGCAGGCTAACATTTCTAGAAGTGAAATGACTGAGTTAATGGGGATATGCATTTCTCATTGAGATAAAGATTATAAAAACACCCAGAATACAAGTTATTCCAATTTATCCTCTCATTCTGCATGGATGTCTGGTTCCCTCCATCCTCAATAATCTGTTTTTTTATGTTTCTTATTCTAACAGTTAATAAAAAAAAAAAAAAAGACAACTTATCGTAAGCTGAATATCTTTCTGTATAGTTGTCACTTGTATTTCTTTTTTCTGTAGAGTTGTTTGTAACTTCCCTCCATTTTTCCACTATAGTATTGATTATTTCTCATTAACTTATTAGAGCTCTTTATAAATTAAGGGTGTAAGTGCTTTGTCTTTTATATGTAATTCTCTCTCAATTCATTGTTTGTCTTTTGACTTTATTTATGTTCACCCATGAAGTTTTCACGGACTCAGGCTCTATGCAACTTGGGGTTTTTTTGTTATGTTTTTTTTAGTTTTTTGAAATTTGACACATCAGTTTTTGTCTTTATGATTTCCAGAGTTTGTTATATACCTAGGAATATCATGCTACCACAAGATTTTTTAATGGTCTGTTTTCTTCTACTACTTTTAATATTTACATTTTTTGATCCATCTAGCACTTGAGTTGGCATAAGAAGCAAGGTATAGACACACTTTGTCTTTCCAGAAGGCAACCAAGTTGTCCCAAACTATTCAGGGAGCAATCTATCATTCCTCACTGATACAAAATGCCATGGAAGACAATGTTTCTGCGTACACTTGTGTCTAGTCCTGTATTCTACTGTGTACTACTGATCTGTCTATTCAAGCATCAATACTATATTACTTCAACATACAGAATATGGCTTAAAATATGTAATATCTGGCAGAGCTAGTTCATCTTTATTATTCTCACGTATCCTTACCATGAATGGGGCCCTCGTTTCCATTCCATCTTCTACCTGGTCGTTTATCTCTGAGGCTATTTTTGTGGGGTTGTGTTTTTTTATTTTTTGAGTTGGGGGTCTCACTCTAACCCAGGCTACAGTGCAGTGACACAATTATAATGGTCATGCTCATGGCAGCCTCAACCTCCTAGGCTCAAGCGGTCCTTCCATCTCAGCCTCCTGAGTTGTTGAGTCTACAAGCACGTGCCACCACTCCTGGCTAATTTTTTTTTATTTTTATTTTTATAGAGACAAAGTTTCACTATGTTTTTTGTTTGTTTTAAGTTAGAGTCTCACTCTGTCACCCAGGATGCTGTGCAGCGGCACACTCATGGCCACCACAGCCTAAACCTGCTGGGCTCAGGCGATCTTTCTGCCTCAGCTTTCCACGTTGCTGGAACTACAGGTATGCACCACCACGCCTGGCTAATTTTTTTATGTATTGTAGCGATGAGGTCTGGCAAAATTGCCTAGACTAGTTTCAAACCCCTGGGCTTGGGCAATTCTCTTGCCTCAATCTCCTAAAGTGCTGGGATTACAGGCATGAGCTCAGGCTGGTCTCGAACTCCTGGGTTCAAGCAATCCACCCACCTTGGACCCCCAGAGTGCTCTGATTATGGGCATGAGCCACTGCATCCAATCTATTTTTGTGTATTAATTCCATGTTAAGCCACCTTACTGTATTCTCTTACTGTTTGCAACAAATAACTTATCATACAGCAAATAAGCACAACATGCACATATAATGATAATTCCATCTCTCTCTTCAAAGTATCTTTTTTTCCCCTTTTGTTCAAGTGCATCAACTAGTATTTTCAGAACAATGTCTAATAAAGGTATTTGTGTTCTGCAAACCCTTAGGGGAGGAGAGAAAGATAAAAAATAAACTTGCTGATCAGTTCTGGGATAGAAGTGAAGCAGGAAAATTATGAAGAAGGAAAAGTTTTTCTCTCAGCACGGCCAACTGCATTTTCCTGCTAAAGCCCTCTGTGTTTCTGTTTCCCTTCCCTTCCCTCTCCCTTTAAAACTTGCCATGTACAAAGGCATGAGCAAGTGACATTGGGCACTGCCAATGGGGGAAGAGAGGGCACAGGGATAAAGGGCACACAACCACCCAGTGGGTACTATGGCCACTACCAGCGGGAAAAAGGGCTCGCCAGAAGCCCAAACCTCACCTGCATGCAATTTACTTATTTACCCAAAATCTCACATGGACCTTTACAACTCTAAAAATAAAATAAAATAACAATTTCTGTGCTTTCTAAGGTCAACGGTGTCTTTCATGGAGGAAAAATAGAGGGTAAGGGATTAAGATCCCATTTCAGGAACTTCCATAAGTGATTCTCTACATTATTCCAGCAAATCTCCTATACTCAAATTTTAACATAGTAATAATGAGCAAGCTTGCTAAGCTGTAACTTATGTCATGGAACTGCTAGGCGGTCAGGGTTGTACGGTGGGTAGGGAGAGACCAGCAGCATACTGGCAAGCTCTATTCAGGTGTAACTGCCATAGCAAAGGGGCCCTGGTGTACAAGGTATCACCAGTCTCACCCAAATACTACCCAGTCCATGAAAGTCTGAGTCCCATCGCACTCCCTTAGAAAGTCTTCCCACACCACTGTACCTCATACTTAGGGATAGACTGGTAGTTGCCTACCTTATTCCAAAGTCATAAACATCCCAACTTTCAGCTGTGCACATGACAGCCTGGAACAAAAAACTCTATTTCCCCACCCTCCCTTAAGAGAAAGAAAGAATGCTCTTCTTCTCCTTTTCTCCTAGAATACATGATGGCTGGAACCCTGGCAGCCACTTTGGACCATGTGAATAAGGGCCACATTCTAGGGATGATAGAGTAGATGCCTGAGACCATCACAGAACTCGTATTGGCCCTGATCAAGACTCATTACCACTGAGAAAATACAACCTTGTGTCTTGTTGGTTTTTTTTTTTTTTTTTTTTTTTTTTGAGTCAGAGACTCACTCTGTTGCCCAGGCTAGAATGCAGTGGCATGTTCCCAGCCACCACAGCTTCAGTCTGCTGGGCTCAGGTGATCCTTCCGCCTCAGCCTTCCAAGTAGCAGGAACTACCGACATGTGCCACCTTGCCCGGCTAATTTTTTTATTTATTGTACAGATAAGGTCTTGCCAAGTTGCCCAGCTGTCTCCAACCCGTGGGCTCAGGCAAACGTCTCACCTCGGCCTCTCAAAGTGCTGGGATTATAAGCGTGAGCCACCATGTCCAGTCCAACCTTGTGTCTTTAGGCCACCGTTCATTTGGATTTTCTGTTGCATGCAGACACGCTTAGTCTTAATGGGTATACTGGGGGGGACCCTTTCTGGTGACTGCAGAAGCACGTCTCAGGGCTCTCTCTGGGCCTGCACATGAGTAAGCCTTACCTCCTCCTCAACTTGACTCCTCAAGGAGACAGTCCTGCCTCACCCCCAGGGCTCCCTCAGTGTCAGGGACACAGTGGACATTCAATAAATATTTGCTGAATGATGAACTCAGGAGACACAAAAGAAATGCCTGTGCATTACATGATGTTATCAAGAGCATGAAAAGAAAATCATTTTCTTAACCTAGGAAACCTGGTAATTGTTTTGTTAACTTTAGTTAATGCCCTGACACTCCCTCCTGGCATGATGGTAATTATTTGAATAATAGCAATTGAGTCTCTTCTGCTTTCAGGAAATGGATGCTTAGTGAGTAGCCAGCAAGGAAAAAAAAAAAAAAATCATCGAATTCAAATGTGGGCATTTATGCAGATAGACAAATCTCATCTTTTAAAAAAAGACACGATTATAATCCACAGTGACTTTTAGAAGCTAATTAAGCAACATGGTATCCTAGTCTCAGGTACAGAGAAAGTTTTCAACAAGTTGTTGGTCAACTTAATATTTCCCATTTTCAACAGGGAACTGATCTTTCTTTACTTGTCCACACAGATAGAATCTGAGCTCTTTCCTTCAGCCAAATCTTAGTTATCTAAGAGTCACTGTCAGTGTTTAGGTGACATGGGCCTTTCCTTCTCTTCTCGGTTTAGCACCTTACAGATCTTTGGCCAATTTTTGGACCACAAAGTGAAGGAATAAGGGGCGTGAGGAAGAAGCCAGGAACAGACACTCTGACCAATGGTAAGGCCAAGACGGGTATCTTTCCTACTTCTGGATCAGCCTCTCCTCACTTGTGACCCCACCTTCTGTTTCTCCTCCATGGCGCCACTGCCAGCCATGCAAATCCTAACTTAAATTACAAGTCGGCTTGGCTGGGGCACACAAGCCCCATGCACTCCCTCCTCAGACACGAGATGGACCACCCCTTGTGTGCACAATTTTTTTTTAAAGAGTCTCATTCTGTCGCCCAGGCTGGAGTACAGTAGTGTGATCAAAGCTTACTGCAGCCTTGAACTCCAGGGCTCAAGTGATCTTCCCACCTCAGCCTACTGAGTAGCTGGGACTACAGGCATGTGCTATCATGCCTGGCTAATTTTTAAATTTTTTTTGTAGAGACGGTGCCTCGCTATGTTGCCCACACTGGTCTCGAACTCCTGGCCTCAAATGAGCCTCCCGCCTTGGCCTCCCAAAGCACTGGAATTATAGATGTGAGCCACCATACCCAGCTAGCTGATGCACATTACAAAAAAAAAAAAAAAACCCTATCTCTAGCAGATCCAGTCCCGAGTCAGGGTGTCTATTTGGTAAGAGAAATGAGAGTCAAGATGCAGTTCCAACTTGCCCCCGACCAAGTACCCTGATGCAGAAAAATCGAAAGAGCAACTCAGGCTGGCCCTGTGAGTCACGGAGTACTAGTGAGCTGTGAATCAATTTAGGGGGTCCGACCAGCAGGTTTTTTTAAGTGAAATCACAGGCTGCCTCTCATGTAGTAAGTATTGATCACTGTTCCTCACGTGTGTGAGCAGTGCCACACAAGGCAGAGTGTATTTCCTACTGTGGGTCTAGGTCCGATTTTGGAAACCCAGCCTTAAGCTTGCCCAGGCGAGCCCAAATGAGACTGGCCTTATCCTCCCCAGCACAACCTCAGCATCATGCCTGTCTGTTTCCTCATCTCCCTGTGGTTCCTCTACCAGGAGCCAAGACCTTCCAGTTCATCAAGAAGACCCAGATTGGAAAGGCAATGTCCGGAAAAAGGGAACGCCCTGACTTACGCACATACTGGGCTGATAGCAGAGGTCCCGGAGAAGAGGTTTCAATGAGATGGTGAGAGACCATCACTCCACCGAATGGAGAGGAAGGAAATTTAAAGCTGCGCCCTTGACTTCACAATTTCGTCCGGCGCTATGAAGTTGTTTTTGGTGTTCAGTGACAAAGAAGATTCAGACGAATAAGGTCTTGGGTGGATGGTGGATTTGGCGTCCCACACCCTCCCCCATTACCCCAAATGTCTGCCCTCCCACCCCCTCCCCCATTACCCCAAATGATTGAGAAGTGGTTGCAAATGTAGCTGCCCATCAATGGAAAACATATGTCTAGCCAAGGGATGGAAAACAAGAGCATCTACTACTACAGGCAGACACCAGTGGAGTATGGCAGGCAGATCCCAGTGGAGTATGGCAGGCAGAGGGAGCACTCAAAACTGTCTGTGGACTGTTTATTTTGTTTACTCTGTTGGCATCAGTATGTAGCTCCAACTCTAATGACTTGTTTAAGGTGAGAAGATGCCTTTTGAAATGTCTGTAAATATAGTTCCCAAGAAACATTTCCCCAGTTCCCATGAATCAGTCAGGCTTGATTACATCCCATCTTGTTCTTTGCAACTAGAGGCAAGGGTATTCAAGAGTAAAGATCTTCAGCATCTTCCCCAGACTGTCCCAAGCCCACAGTTGGGTCTAGAAAGCACACCACCCAGCACCTTACTCCTCAGATTTTTTTTTTTTTTACTCCTTAGATCTTTTTCTTCCTCATCTCACATCCTCCCTATTTCTGAGAAAGGCAGGACCTGCAGAGACTAAACCTGAAAATAGTTTTGTCCCTTTGATGACTCCAAAGAAAGATGTCTCACACTTCCTGATACCACTTGGCTGACTGCTTGCGGGGGGGG
>NW_007256228.1:96594-131436 GCF_000164805.1 Carlito syrichta | reverse complement strand
GAATCAACTAAAACTCAGCTAGCCTGCCCTGGCACTGAATAACCTTGCAAGACTTGCTTAGTTTTTGTGAAAAATCAAAGAGAAATCCAGAGAGGAAAGAGATTCTACAGCAATAGGATTATCAACTTACTTTCCAGACTGAAACTTTCAACCAAGTCATGGCCTGCCAGTACCCTTTTGCTTAAGAAGTAAAATCTTTGCCAGATTTGTCAAGAGGATAAAATGCCCAATTTAAAAATAAACAAATCAAAAGACATAAAATATATATATATATTTTTTTTGTAAAGGGTACAGAGATGAAGACTTTACAACTATGGACCCATGACCTTCAATGAGTAGGGCTTATTCCATGCCTACTGCATCCCAGAGGCATCTCAACTTGCCATGAGCGAAAACTAGAATCTCAAAGTCATCACATAAGTGGTATTTATTTATTTATATTGAGACAAGAGTCTTGTTCTGTGGCCCAAGCTGGAGTACAATCATAGTTCACTGTAATCTTGACCCTCTGGGTTCAAGTGATCCTCCTGCCTCAGCCTCCCAAGTAGCTAGGACTATTAGGCACATACCATCACACCTGACTAATTATTTTTATAGAGTTGAGTCTCACAATGTTGTCCAGGCTGGTCTCAAACTGGCCTTGAGCGATCCTCCTATTTTAGCCTCCCAAAGTGATAAGATTACAGGCATGAGCAATCATGCCCAGTCATAAGTGTTATTTCAGAAGTTCCTAGCTCATAATCTCAGATAGGTAACTGATATACAATCAGTGTTCAAATTAATCTTTAAGGATTAATTTGAAGAAAAATAAATAAGAAATTATGTTATCTGAAAACAATGCTTTAAAAAATCATGTTATCAAGTTCAAACTTACCAAACTGTACATTTTAAATATGGGTGTTTATTGTACATCAATGATGTATTAATAAAACTGTGTTTAAAAAATTCAACAAGTCCATTTAGAAAGGTTTGAATAAATAATATTTATATTTTAATAAGCTAAATACTAGTATTTCATACTCAAAACAAAAATCAAATTTCAATTGGGCACAATGGCTCATGCATATAAACCCAACACTTTGGGAACCAAGGAGGGAGGATTCCTTCAGGCCAGGAGTTCAAGACCAGCCTGGGCATATGCAAGACAATGTCGCAACAAAAAATTTTAAAATTTAAACATGTGTGGTGGCATGTGCCTGCAGTTTCACCTACTCAAGAGGCTGAGGTGGGAGGACTGCCCGAGCCCTAGAGGTCTAGGCTGCAGTAAGCTATAATAGTGTTACTGCACTCCAGCCTGGGTGATACAACAAGAACCAATCTCAAAACAGTAAAAAAATCAAGTGTGTACCCCATAAAGAGGACAGGTAGAGAATTTGAATGAGGAGGAAAACCCTGTGTCTGCACCGCTGGGGCAGTGCAGCTGGAGAAGAGAAAGAAATGCATGCAAAGGTTACTAATAACCCAAGACAGGATGTAATAAGTGCCAAATGAATGACTCAGACAATATATGTCACAGGAGGAGTGACTGCTGATCCTGCACTTTGGGAGAACCAAGCCACGCTGCCATTTAAATCCAGAGCACACATTGCTCTCACAGTCCTCGGGGTGTGAAGTCCCACCGACACTGTCCATGTGCATCCACTCAGGTGGACATGGCATCTGTGTCACCAAGAAATAGCCCCAGCTCTGGTCTCTCTGGTCTCACCCACAGGCCAAGGAAGGGATAACCGGCAGAGACAGATGAATTGTGGGATACAATTCCAGATGAAATTGCTCAGTGTGTCCAGTGGGACACTCATCAAAACACCAAAGCTAAAATGAATCTCACTATGTGAGATCTCTCTAGGTGCCTTATAAACTCCTACCTGGTGCTCTGAAACTTCCTTCATGACTCAGTTCATAGATAGATAGAATGGCACCATTTTCTGAGTGTCCATTTAAAAACCATCTGGTTAAAATTTCAGATAACTACATTCCTCTAGCTTGTTCAACCACAATTATTTCCTACCATGAGGCAAATGACAAGCCACTCTAGGAATTACATGAAGACAATACTATGTCTTTAAATGACATTTATAGATCATAATACATAAATTACTAGAGTTTTAACATCCCTGGCCTCTAATGCAGGCCCTCGAGGCCTGGACCACAGTAGGCAGTCAATAAATGTCTGTTGAACGAAGAACAAATACCCTATATAAGAACTTTAAAGTATCTAAGACAACTCTCTCATCATTGTACGTGTGTTAGTCTGGTTTTCATCATAAGCACCTTGAAACAAACCATATCTTCTTATTTATCTTCACAAGTTAAAGGGTATAAGGCAATTGGAAAGTCTCTATAACACGCACATTTGTTACAAGGTTTTTCTACTCTCCCAGAGATCATTCGATAGCAAGTTATCTTGGATATACATGTACGTATGTTTCTGAGAGTGTGTGAGTTTGGGCCTAACGGCAGAGCTCGACTGTGCTTTATCACCCTGTCTTTATCTCACTTTCTCAGTCTGGCTCTCCATGTCCTGAGCATGTAAACAGTCCAGCTTTAATGTTTAACCCTGGGCACCATAAAACGATCAGTCAAAGGAACAGATTTGAGCCTCAAGGGCTAGAGTAAGTATCCCCACCACAGGTTAGCTCGTATCTGGGATATTAGGAGCATGATCTTCTGTCTCCAAGGTCACTCTCAGCACAGCAGAGACAGGCAGACAGAGGGGGAGTGTGCTCATTTAACTCTATCAGCCCCAACAAACCAGAGCCTCGTGACTTGGAAAGAAGTTGTCTTGCCGCTGGACCTCCTAAGAGTACTGGTGTCCCCCCCATTCAAATCCATCAAAGTTGGTAACCTCTGGAGGTTTATAGCATCCATAGCAAAACACCCCTTCGTGATTTATCTAATGACTTCTATTGTTTCTAGAATAGCCGGCGCTGGTCTGTGAATGCTAGCCTCAAATCTGTGCACTCATTCTTCATCCCAACACACCTGCGTATCTCCGATCCTTTCTCTTTGCCTCTCTCTCAATAGTTACTACAGGCCAGGCACAGTGGCTCATGCCTATAATCCTAGCACTTTGGGAGGCCGAAGCGGGAGGACTGCTTGAGCTCAAGAGTTCAAGACCAGCAAGACAATATAGTGACACCTTGTCTCCACAAAAAATTTTAAAAATAAAAAAATAGCTGGGCATGGTGGTACACACCCGTGATCCCAGTTACTCAGGAGGCTGAGGCAGAAGGATCACCTGAGCCCAAGAGGCCAGGGCTGCAGTGAGTCATGACCATGCCACTGCACTTCAGCCTGTGTAAGAGTGAGATTCCCTCTTTCAAAAAAAATAGCTATTGAATTTCTCTCAAATGCTTTATGATACAGAGAGATGCTAAATCTCTTCCTAGATCTAACAACATGAAATAAAAGTATGGAGACAGGCAGAGCCCAGGTTGAGGAAACACTCTCATGCCCTTTGTTCCATAAGGACTTCTCTTCATGTTTCACAGTCCTTTGGTCAGCCAGGGTGAGTCCAGTTGATCCAATCCCCTCTGCCCTAGCTGGAGGGAACCCAGGAAGGAAGGCAGAAGTGCCTTCAGAGGTCAATCAACGCCCCCACAGTAGGGCCCCATGTACGCCCCAGACTCCAGGCTCCCTGCTCTTGGTGGACACCAGCTCCCCGTACTCACTTCCACGCATTAACCCAACTGGCTCCATCTTCCAAACCATCATTCAAGTTCTACTGCTCCCAGGAGGACTTCCTGGCGATGACAGCCCATGAAGTCATGAGTTTGACTCCTTAGATCCACAGTGCTTCCTGTCTGTATCATTTGCTTGGCACTGATTACAGGTATACATTTTAATAGAGGTGCATTTTGTTTTCCCTACTGAATTGCAAACTGAGGGCAGAATTTTCCCTAGCAACACCACCTTTCACATAGTAAGTATGCTATGAAAATGTGTGAATTAATGCAGAATTAAGTAAGAGATATTGCTTTCCCCAGTGTAGATCTTAGAGGGAAAAAAAGTCTCTAGGGTAAATAATTCAGCTTCCAACGTTATATTTTTGCGGGGTGGGGGGGGCTAATATGTGTACCTGAAATTTAATATGCATAGAAGTTCAGAGTTAGAGTCTATTGTAGAACACTGCCATTTGCTGCTTGCATATTTATGAAAAATTATCCTTTCAGGATGAAATTTTCCATGACTGGCTTCAGATCCAAAATAAGGGTGTTTCTCTCTCTCTCTCTCTCTCTCTCTCTCTCTCTCTCTCTATTGGAAAATTTGAACAATATCCAGTCAGCCATGTAGAAGTTGGGCATTAGTGAAAAAAACAATGACATGTTTTGTCTTTCAAAATCAATGTAAGTCTTTCTTTTGCATAACCAATTAAAAAACAACTAACTTCAAAATGAGAAACTTTCTACTTGTCTAGGCCTCACCAAGGATGAATCTTGTTGATAATAGATGATAATGGAATGGAAATAGGAGACAAACCAAAAAAGTATGTATCTTTAAGTGTCACAAATTCCCAAAGTTGCATTCCTCTTCTCATGACTTCTGAAAATGAAAAGTGCATTATATAATGTTTAGGGAAATGAAAAAAAGTTTCCAGATAATTATAGAATAAACTTCTGGACAGTAAATAATGTATTTATCTTGCAAGAAGCGTTCCCTCCAATTTTCTCTTAATATAGACTCTTATGTCTTCTAAACTCTTATCTAAAAATCTCCCCCACATGATATTTGTTTCAATACTCTGAATCATGCATGCTTATTCTATTCCCTTACAGCTTAAAAAAAAAAAAAGTTTGGAAATGACTGGTCACCTTGAACTAGCGAACACGTTTCTAATTTGGCAATAGCATTTGCAAAACATATGCAATATGCAAAATGCAACAACATTGGAAAAATTCTTTAAACATGATCCCTCACTACTGTTACCAAAATTATACATCACAACCAGTAACAAATGCCAAAATAAAATTTAAAATCTCAACTTTGGTTCCCTTTATCCTTATAATTTTTTTTTAAAAAGGCTTTTTCAGAATATTTTACACTATAGAAAAATTTTATTATTATTTTAACACAGGTAGACTATTCAAGGTTTAAAAAAAAAAACCCAAAGTTTCAACATGCATTATCTAAGTCACATACACATACAATCAGCTCCCAAGAAAACCAAAAACAAATAGGTGAGGAAGGCAGAGAAGCCAAGTGAGTAGAAATCCCCTTGTGACAATAGAAAAACAAAGTTTTTTCCCTGGATCAGTGGCGAAACACCAACTTGTGTGATTGAATTCTAAAAGATTCCTCAGCTCCACGTAGAAATAAAGTTGATATTTACATTGCAAGGGCAGAGAAGGTATTGATGAGCTCTTCCCAGTTCCCACTGCTGCTTCAGACCTCCCATCCTATAACTCACACTTCCATTGTCCTGATGGCTGGTCATCCGAAACAGTGGATCTAAACCAGTTATCAAAGAAGTCAGTGCCCACCCCAGTAAACAGCACCTGACTTTAGGCCACAGTATTTTTACCCAGCTGGCTACCTATTTATTTATTTTTTTATGTATCCCTAGTCTGTTCTCCAGGGAGATAAAATTCAAATCTGATCAGGTTATTTTCCTGCTTAAAAATCTTTCGGCTGGGCTCGGTGGCTCAGCCTGTAATCCCAGCACTTTGGGAGGCCAAGGTGAGTGGATTGCCTGAGCCCGTAGGTTTGAGACTCACCTGGGCAACTTGGCGAGACCCCATCTCTACAATAAATAAAAAATGAGCCGGGCATGGTAGCACGCGCCTGTAGTTCCGGCTACTTGGAAAGCTGAAGCGGAAGGATCGCTGGAGCCCAGCAGATCAAGGTTGTGGTGGCCAGGAGCCTGCCACTGCACTCCAATCTGGGCAACAGAGTGAAATGCCAACTCAAAAAAAAAAAAAAAAACAAAAACTTACACTGGTTCCCCCATTACCCTCAGAATAAAGCCCAAACTCCAGAATTGATATTCACCTAAAGTGGCCCCTCTTGATTCCATGGTAAATTAGAGAGAAGGAAGAAAAGAGGGGGAGGTTGGGGGAAGGGAGGAAGGAAAATAGATGGTCACCAACAAAAAACTTTACTTGTCCCCATGTCCCCAACCTACTCCCATTCTCCACCACACTTAACAAGGCAGTCACACTAAACTATCTCCCATTGCTCCTTTCAAATCTCTGCTTATACGACACCATCTCCCAAAAGCCTTCCCCAACTCCAAATGCTATTGCCAAATTAGAAATGTGTTTGCTAGTTCAAGGTGACCAGTCATTTCCAAATTTTTTTTTTTAAGCTGTAAGGGAATAGAATAAACATGCATGTCTAGGTTGGGGCCCTTTTCAGATGCTCTGGTGACATCCATCACAGAGCTTTGCATACTATATAATAATTGTCCATTTGCATATCTGTCCACCACCATGGGTGTGAGCCCCCTGAGGCCAGGAGCCCTATCTATTATGTTCCTGGTTACAAACCCAGGACCCAGCATGATGCCTGATACATGGCAGGGACTCCCTGACAACTTATTGAGTGAATACATGATCTAGAAACTACGAAACATGAGGATAAGATGGAGATACTTGAAACCTCCCTCCTTTCCCAACTAGCTGCGAATTACCACAGAAGGGTGGGCATGTGCTACCTTGACTCACCTCCTCCTCAGAACCTGGGGTGAGTTCTCAATCTTTCTCTTCATTATAACAACGTTATCGCAACAGGACAATGTATGGACCAGTCAAGGATGCAACAGGCAGTGGTCCTTGCAAAAAGGGTGCCACTTCAGTGTGTGGATCAGCAGATCAGCACCTATTTCACCATAGAACCATCCTCCTCTCTATCCACACTTGGGTCTTGAACTTCATTTTCCTCTTCATGATGTCATTCTGAACTGTATGTACTAAGAGAAGAAGAGAAGCCGGGCTCGGTGGCTCAGCCTGTAATCCCACTCCTTTGGGAGGCTGAGGTGAGTGGATTGCCTGAGCCCACAGGTTTGAGACCCACCTGGGCAACTTGGCGAGACCTCATCTCTACAATAAATCAAAAATCAGCCGGGCATGGTAGCGTGCGCCTGTAATTCCGGCTACTCGGAAGGCTGAGGCGGAAGGATCACTGGAGCCCAGCAGGTCGAGGCTGCAGTGGCCGGGAGCAGCCACTGCACTCCAGTCTGGGCGACAGAGTGAGACTCCAACTCAAAAAATAAAAATAAAAAAAAAAAAAGAGAAGAAAAGGCTCTGCATCAAGAAACTATTAAAATGTTTTAAATTGCACTTGTTTTGGTTTTTTTAAAAAAGTCTCTTTGTTGAGCAACACTTTAGTCGCTGCAATACTTGCATTATGAGGCAAACAGCTACAAGGAACAGGTCACTGGAGGACAGCGCAGGTTAGCTATGGGATGTTAACAGAACTGAACATTCAGCAGAGGAGCAACAGGGGGTCGCATCTTGAGACTGGGAAACGTTCACTGATTATGACTAGGTGATGACACCCCGGTGACACCATCTTAGGTTCCCTGAACTTCCCTGAAGCCATCTCTTGGCCTCCTGAACTTCCCTGAGGCCATCTTGGGGCTCCCTGAACTTCCCAGGACCAAGAAGACCGCCCCCAACTATGTCAACCACTGGTATCAATTAATGGCCGTGACTATAGCGCCAAGGCAGAAAATCAACGAGGAACGGCTGCCAGGGACCGAAGCTTCTTATGTCAGAGCCTGGAGTGGAGGCAGCAGCTCTGAGGACGGGATGAAAATGCTGAGATACTTTCACAACCAGAGCCCACCCCCTCACCACCCCACCCATCCTGCCAGCTGGAGACTGCCTGGTAGAGGTTGTCTTCCACCCAGGTCCAGACTAAAGGCCAGCTCCCCAAAGACCCCTGGGAATTCTGTGTGGTACCAGCTGACAAGCAGAGGCCTGAACTCTTCTGGCATGACCTTGGGTTCAGCCCTTCCCTTCCTTCCCTCCTCCCACCTGCAATGATTAAAGATAACCCAGCCAAGCGGACCTGTGAGCCGAACAACAGCAAGGCCGGCAGGGAATGAGAAGGACCAGCCCAGGAAACGCACCATTGAAGTTCCTCAAGCCACATGGACCTTCCAACTCGTCAGACCGGTTTAAAATGAGCCAGTACCCAGGAGAAAAACTTATTAAATGCAACTGTCATGATTCATTTAGATTCCCACAGATCATGAAGTGATAAATGACAGTGCATTTATGTACAAATGACAATGCATTTATCACCCCCAAACCGGTCACAAGTGCCCTCACTGCTCCTGAGTAAAAGATGGATAAAAGCATGAAAGCAAAGACCTAAAAACAGCATCATTTGTAATTCACTGCAGAGAAGGTGAGCTGAGGAGAGTTGAAGGCGTGGGCCTTAAGACGCTAAGGGGCATGCCGGGTCTTCCCTGTCTGACGCAACATTTTCTGGAAAGAGTGGCTTAATGTGTGTGTCTACAAAGTGCTTTCTCATGCTGGCCCTATTTCATTTTGCAACTGACACCATTCTGGACTGTTCCTTGGTAATTGATGGGTGAGTCTAGTCCCCAAGACCTGGCTGTTTTCTCCCTGGTTAGCCAGCCTCGGACACTCCCACCTCACCTCTTCCGACATGGAACCAGCATTGAACTGGAATCAGGTATTCGGATGACCCGAGGCAAATGGAAATGAAGACACCAGATTTATAACAGGCATAATCCAAACACAAGAAAATCTTGCTACTTATGATAATCACATCTCTCATCCATTTCCCAGACAAACAGTTCAACCGTCATCCTTATTTTTCCTCCAAGCTAGTTCATCAAGACGAGGCCCAGAATTCTCATACACTCCTCAGTGACACCAGTAAGGAGTTTCTACAGACCAACTCAATGGGTCCTTTCCCTCCTTGAGCAACGCCCACCTCTTTTCCGGAAGCGATCTCTCTTTTCCAACTGCCTTTCCATAAAGAAGCTGGATTTTTATTTTTCCTTGGCTTCCAAATCTCTGCTTTGGACTGTGCCATAAAAAACTCCTCAGTAATTTATGACCTGTTTTTCCTTTAACATGGAAAAGCACTAATCCCTCACAGAGCGAGGAGACGAGCATTTCAGCTGTGAGGTCATCTAGAATGCATTCACTCACCATAAAGGAGGGGGGTCCTGACTCACCGCTGATGGTCTATGGAAAGACCCCAAGCCTTGACATACAGTATGGTCTCAGTAACAGCCTGATCACAGTGAGTATCTGGTTTGAAAGAGTCTTCCTAGCCAAAAAAAAAAATCGGTCTCCACCTGTCACTAATAGCTGAAAATTCCAGTGGCTGCAAGATCTCCCTTTGGGTGAAACAAGGCCTCTTCCTGGCATTCTTTTAAAATGCCAGCCTTGCCTGTAGTTCCAGCTACTTAGAAGGCTGAGGCGGAAGGATCACCGGAGCCCAGTAGGTTGAGGCTGAGGTGGCCAGGAGTGTGCCACTGCACTCCAGTCTGGGTGACAGAGTGAGACTCCAACTCAAAAAAATAAAAACATAAAAAATAATAAAATAAAATGCCAGCCTTGTGTACCTCATTATGGCCATCCACCTCAGTGTAAATGAGTTTACACTCACCCAAAGGTTAACTGAGGAACCCTCCCAGACTCAAGGCTCAGAGGGGCTTGGAAGTGGAAAAACAGGGCATGAAAACCTGAAATCAGTCCTTGCCTGCCTCACATTTTTGCTGCAAGTCAGTCTCCATGGTCATACTCACATCTTTGCAAGCAGCTTTTAAAAAATCTTTTCCTAAACACAAGGAAAGGAAATAGTGAAATATGCCTAAACAACAGAGTTGATTGGCAGCAATCGGGTCCAATCAAGCCACAATTGATGCCTGAAGAGAAGGAGCAGGAGTTACATTGCACTTGAGTAATCTTCTACTCTGATTCAGGAAGGAGGAGGCACTGAGGGCCTCTGGCCTCAGCCTGTGTCATTCTATATGAACAGTCTCTGGAACCATAACATTGGCTTTAGCTACTGCTTTATAAATGTCACTGGCTAAAGACAGAACAAGGATGAACTCCTAGAATATCATTTGGCAAATCCTGCGATTAGGGGCCTTGTTTGAATTCCCATTTTCATGTACTGTCCAAACATTTGTTCACCTAAGCTTTCCTCTCTTCTTTAGAATCAGATGCCTATAAACAACGCTTGGGAGCCGACTTTAAAAAACCAGAGTTTAGCCGGGCTCGGTGGCTCAGCCTGTAATCCCGCGCCTTTGGGAGGCTGAGGTGAGTGGATTGCCTGAGCCCACGGGTTCGAGACCCGCCTGGGCAGCGAGACCTCATCTCTACAATAAATCAAAAAATCAGCCGGGCGTGGTAGCGCATGCCTGTAATTCCAGCTACTTGGAAGGCTGAGGCGGAAGGATCGCCAGAGCTCAGCAGGTCGAGGTTGTGGTGGCCGGAAGCGGCCACTGCACTCCAGTCTGGGCGACAGTTTGAGACTCCAACTCAAAAAAAAAAAAAAAAAAAAAAGTTTTAGTCTTTAGGATAAAAATATTAACATAAAGGAATAAAGACCCTTTCCTGCTTACCTCACTAGTCTCCTTTGGTCCACAGACCCAATTATGTAGTATTCCATTTAAATAGTAGGGGGCAGATTGTAAGACAGTACTTTCCAAATGATATCAAGAGGTATAAGTACTGATCCCAAAACAGTGTAGTACGATCAAATGCCTTTGGAAGTACTGCTCACTCAACTGCCATGCAGGAAACGGATGGAAATTAGCTTGCTGTGAAAAGTCCTGCAATAGACAGCTTTATTTAATACAGTTTTCCAAATACACTGATTATGGTACCCATTGTTTGAGTGTATAAGACCTACTGACTTCTTTTATTATGTGGGACACATTTTAAGAAACCCTGCTCCAAGAGAAGAGTTACTACAAATCAAAAGGAAGAATCCTGCCATTGCAGTAGGCTGATTGAATTACACAAGTAAGTGTATCTTGACACTCTAGAGAGTTCCAAAAGTAGAGGAAACGAAAAGGGCATAACCAAAAAAACTTTTGAAAAGGAGAGAAAAAAATCTAAAAAAAAAAAAAAAAAATTCCTTGTCATGGTTTTTTTGTTTGGTTTGGTTTGATTTTTTTAAGAGACAGGGTCTCACTCTGTTTCCCAGGCTGGAGTGCAGTGTGCGCTCACAGCTCACTGCAGCCTCAAACTCTTGGGCTTAAGCAATCTTCCTGTCTCAGCCTCCCAAGTAGCTAGGACTGCAGTCATGAGCCACCACATTTAGCAAATTTATATTTATTTTTTTAGAGATAGGATCTCACTATCTGGTCTTGAACTCCTGGTCTCAAGTGATCCTTCTGCCTCACCTGGGCCTCCCAAAATGCGGGCTTACAGGCATGAGCCACCAAGCCCAGCCTCTCATCACAGTTTTTACCATTCTCTTGACATGTAAAGACCAACTGCTGGAGAGACAGGCAAATGGTTATTTCAACCAAGTAGACAAGTTTCAGCTTTTGTCAGCCCAGAAGGTGGTCTGATCAATTGTTCCAACCTGTCAATAGCTGAAAAGCAAATTGAAAGTAATAATAATAAATCACACCCCCTCACTCAAAATTCTAGAAACGTGGTATTGGCATTAACTATATGACCAACAAACTAACAGGCTATGTGGCTACCTCGCTGTCTATCTGGATGGCTGGATAAATGAATGGATGAATGGATGGACGGATAGATGGATGGATGGATGGATGGATGATCAATGAATGGATGGATGGAAAAATCAATGGATGGAGAGATGGATGGGTGGATGGATAGAGGATGAATGAATGAAGATTGGATGCAGCGTGGTATAGTAATATAAGCATTTTACTAGGAACAGGAGACTTGTTTCCTCGTATTTTTTTCTGTCTCTACTGGATTTTTTACTTTGATCAAATCACTTAGCTTTTGAACTCTTATATTTTTCATCTAGAAATGAGGATTTAATGAATATCTGTTATTAGGTAGCAGCTTTTACATTTTTTGAATTGGAGGAAAGATTTCCACAGACCTTTCCCTCACTTGATCTTTCCCAGGAAAAAGAAGGGGGGAGGGAGGAAGGAAATAGATAGAGGAAGGTAGGAATTAAAGAATGAAAGACAGAATGTTGATTCATTTGATTACCTTCTTAATAGAGTTTAATGCATAAATGTTTAATGATATTCAATGTATAATAGTACTGTCTTATAATCACTATCTTATCAATATCTTCTGGACCAGGTCCCGAATGTCCTATACATACTGTGTTGGGGAGACTATATACTTGTGCAAGTATGATAAATAGTCCTGTCCTAAAAAACTAGAGATCTGGGTGCTCATTCATCTGCCTCAGATCAATTCATTATGTAACTTCCCTGGATCTTCTCCTTAAATATAAAATTAAGAGGGAGAACATACGCTCACTACCATACAAGTTTGATGAGAGACTCAAGAGGAAAAAAGTACAAACTGTTGAATGAATATATTAATATTGTGCAGTCCTATGAGTGGTGAGGCCAAAAACACCTTATCTTGCAGACTCTGCATTCCTAATCTCCGGTACAGTCTGAAGTGTAGCTAGTGCTGGGAAAACCTCCGCATCACACGCCATGAAGTAAGCTGTCTAACCTTGAATCTCCAGTGGTTCAACCCAGCAACCCTGATGCACCACTATCTGATGTTGAACGCCACTTGCAGGGATTTCAAGACATGGGGGCTCTTGGGAAACATAAGGTATTTCAGTTCATCAGGGCACTTCTACATTTTTCATTGTTAGGGACTTGTTTATTGAGCAGCAGTCAGGCAGGTTTCCAGAACATTCTATCCTACCCATCCTTCAAGGCCCAGGTCAAAAGCCACCTCCTCCACAAAGCCTTTACCGATCTTTCCCTGGGTAATCATAACAAATCTGCTTTTATGGAATTGTCTGGGTTAGCAAACTGTAAGCTTATTGAGTGCAGGGAACTCTATCTTCTTTATTTTCTTATCTCTATCTTACCAGTACTCATTAAAATTACATTGAATGAGAAATTGTGTTCTAAGACAATGTTCCTCAATTTCTTTTTTAAACTGGTACTCACAGTACAAATCAAAATCCTACATACACATATATAAAACGAAAACAGAAGCTTTCTAAAGCAATATTTACCCCTACTGAATGAAGGGCATTCTGATCATTTCTATCTTCATTCATTTCCATATTTAAAATTTCTGTTTGAGATCCACTTAGTTGATTTCACGACCTTGTGGAGGCAAAAGTGACTCCCTCTTGGATGTTCATCCACCATGTTGACTTCTGATGAGCCCCCAGTCCAGCGAATGCCTCCCGATCTCTACTTTGTTTATTGGCTCCAGTGTGAGAACATGTATTCCTGCTTTTAGATCAAAGCAACCTTGATGCTATCATGCCCATTATAGGCTATGACGCATATAGCATTCTTGCCTCCTGGAGGCTTGCTTTAATTGTCTTGCACAGTGCACACCTACTCTTTCCCTGTGGTATATAATCCCCGAGTCTGGGGAGGAACTCGTGCACAGCCTTCTACCTGTCTTACAGCCACCCAAGACTACACTTCCGTCTGTAAGTTTCCTCAATAAATCACCTAAAATGACACACTAGATTTGTCTGTTACCTTCTTTGGTTTCTCAGCTTCTTGGGCATTTGGGGAGGGGTCACTTTGCATAAACAGCCCTTTCACGGAATAGACCTTAATCAAGGGGTCTTGTCCCACAGTTTGAAAAACAATTCTCTAGTCAAGATAGGCCTTTATTCTTTTTTTCTTAAGTCTTTCTCCCTCAAGAAGAAAAATAGAGCCTGTACAAAAAGCATATAAAACCCTAGAAGTTCTTTTTTTCTTTTTTTTTGGAGTTGGAGTCTCACTCCGTTGCCCAGACCAGAGTGCAATGGCACGCTCCCGGTCACTGCAGGCCTCGACCTGCTGGGTTCCAGCGATCCTTTCGCCTCGGCATTCCAAGTAGCTGAAACTACAGGGGCATGCTACCACACCCGGCTAATTTTTTTGATTTATTGTAGAGATGAAGTCTCGCCAAGTTGCCCAGGTGGGTCTCGAACCCGCAGGCTCAGGCAATTCACTCACCTCAGCCTCCTAAAGCGTGGGATTACAGGCTGAGCCACCGAGCCCGGCTTTTTTTTTTTCTTTTTTTGAGTCGGAGTCTCACTCTATCAACCAGGTTGGAGTGTAGTAGCACACTCACGACCGCCACACCTCGACCTGCTGGGCTCAGGCAATCTTTCCGCCTCAGCCTACCAAGTAGCTGGAACCGCAGACGTGCACCCCCGTTCTTGGCAAATTTTTTGATTTTTTGTAGAGACGAGTTCTTGCCAAGATGCCCAGGCTGGTCTCAAACCCGTGGGCTCAGGCAATCCTCTTGCTTCCACCTCCCAAAGTGCTATGATTATAGACGCGGGCCGCCGCACCCAGCCAAGACCCTAGAAGTTCTTAACTAATTTAAATTTGGAAAGGGTCAAATGATGCCTCACTGGCTAAAATTCAAAACCATGAGAGAAGGCAACAGCAGCCTTATGGTGTGGCATGTCCACAGGGCCAGTTCTGTAGGTGGATGTTAAATAATATTGGTGTGTTATACATATATGACTGATAACTAAAAATGGACTTGATTGTTTTGATGACATCTACTTTAACTTGGACAGATACTACCTGCCAGGCTGCTTTCCAAACAGGGTGCTACTAATTTATGTATTTATTTTGGCTGAGTACAGCGGACTTTATCGATGGTAGTGATGAGGCAGGGGCTCCCTAGCCCTCCACACTCTTTAGGGGGTCTAGCATGGACATGATGAGGAAGGGCGATTCTCATTGTGGTAGGGGACTGAGTGTGGCAGGGAATCCCCAGCAGCTGAAGGCCTCTCACTTACTCTCGTGCTCTCACTGGGGCAGATGGTCCGGAGGCTCATACTCCTTGGAGATCATATGGACCATGAGGTCCGCCACCCTGCTGCTATAGCCAAATTCACTGTCATATCAAGGTACCACTCATTCATACTTCTACCAACAGGGTAGGAGCAGACCCAAGGTTCTCTCTCTCTCCCTGAAACTGACGTGATCAGTTTCTTCAGGTGGGCATTTCTCCCATGGTTACTCTTCTTTTTTTTTGAGTTGGAGTCTCACTCTGTCACACAGACTAGAGTGCAGTGGCACACTCACAGCCACCCCAGCGACAACCTGCTTGGCTCAGGCGATCCTTCCGCCTCAGCCTTTCAAGTCCAGAACTACAGGCACGTGCTACCATGCCCGGCTTACTGTTTTTTTTTATAGTAGAGATGAGGTCTCGCCAAGTTGCCCAGGCTGTTTTCAAACCCGTGAACTCAGGCAATCTCTTCACCTCAGCCTCCCAAAAGTGCTGGGATTACAGGCTTGAGCCACCACACCCAGCCGGTTATTCTTCTTTGGGGGCAAGCACCTAGACCTCTCCTTTGGAGCCCCCACTGTACCTGGCTCAGTCCCAGGTGCAGAGTAGGGTCCCCAGCTCACAGCATGGCACTAACGAGACCTGGCACACATGAAACCTGTGAAGGGGTGCTCCATCTAGGCTCTGAAACACACTCCTGATGGGCCTCATTTACTCTTCAGGCGCCGAGGAGGATTTCTCAGTCTAAAACACTGCTGTAAATCCCACCCACAAGGGGACAGTCACATGACTCCATTTTCCTGCTTGTTTCTGAATCACTGTCTTATCTGTCTTCCTCCCCTTTTCCCCTTAAAATAGTTGGCTTCACGGTTGTCTGTGCGCAGTCATATGATAAGCAGTGATAAAGAAAAAATTTTAAAGAGCCAAGTAGGGATAAGAAAGCGAAGGGAAAGAGACACATTCTCTTGGGTGAGGGGGTGGGCTCTTAAGACACCAGTTTCCTAGAAACAAAGCCTACGGATCAATTTTCAAGCTTCAGCCCCAACAATATGAAAGAGTGAGGCAGACTCTTTGGCTAAGAAACCCAAATGCTGCTCGGTGTGATCAGGGACTTGGGGAGACAAGGTCTGAGTCGCCCTCTAGTCCTGCCAAGAGGCACCCTCCATCCTCAATTCCTCGAGCGTAAACTTTGAATGAACAGGCCATCAGCCCCTCCTGGAATCCCAAAGCGTGTGACATGTTTCACTTTCCATAGAGAGAGTAAATGAGTCTCATAACTCAATGAGGTCAGCAGAGCCAGTAGGACTGCATATTGTCCTTTTATGACGGAGGAAATTGGAGCTCAGAGAGGTTTCATTTCCTCCTCAAGGTCACACAGCTCATTTGCAGTAGAGCTGCGATGGTGAAAAATACACTAGCAAACTGTGAATGCAGCACTCGGAATATATACTAGCCTATAAATGCTTGAAAGTGGGCAGCAAATACAAACTTGGCAAACCACAGTCATTTCCTATGTAACTTATTATAATGAGAACGACCATCTGTCTGAGACACATCGCTCAGATGAAAAGCAACCCTTAACCCCATGCGACCCTCAGACACACAGAAGTACACCATCACATGGATTCTTCCCCAATGGCATCTGTCCCAAAGCACATAATCTACAGTTTATTTTTTACAATAGAATTATAATAACAATAGCCAACATTTTTGTGTGCTTATCACGTGACAAGCACTTTTCTAAGCACTTCATATGCATTATGTTATTTACTTCAAACAACAGAGTTGGATAGCTATTACTGACTGCTTACAGATGAAGAAACGAAGGCTCAGAGAGGTTGCACAGTTGGTCAAAAGGTCGCACAGCTGGTTCAGTGGTGGAACCAAGATTAGAACCCGCCTTCCTCTCATGCAGAGCCCTTCCACTTAACCATGGTGCCACCTGCTTCACTATGGGGTGACTGTGATGTACCCCTTTCTTTCTTTTTCTTTTTTTTTTTAAGTTAAAAATAAGCCAGGCACAGTAGTTCATGCCTGTAATCCCAGCACTTTGGGAGGCTGAGGCAGGGGGACTGCTTGAGTCGAGGGGTTCAAGACCAGCCTGGGCTACATAACATGGCCTCATGTTATATAAAAATTAGCTGGGCGTGGTGGCATGCTCCTGTAGTCCCAGCTACTCGGGAGGCTGAGGTGGAAGGCTCACCTGAGTCCAGAAGGTCGAGGCTGTGGAGAACCGTTATCACGCCACTGTACTCTGGCCTGGGTGATAAAGTAATATTCCAACTCAAAAATAATAATAAAATAAAAATAAAGATATATATACATACATATAATATAAATCTGCATATATGTAACAGGAAATTGTGTGTAGGTGAGGATTATATAGGAACTTTCTGTCCTGTCTGCTACACTTTTGTAAAAACCTAAAACTGCCTAAAAAATAAAATTTTAAAACATAAGAATCTGAGCCGGGCTCGGTGGCTCAGCCTGTAATCCCGCGCATTTGGGAGGCTGAGGTGAGTGGATTGCATGAGCCCGCGGGTTCGAGACCTGCCTGGGCAACTTGGCGAGACCTCATCTCTACAATAAATCAAAAATTAGCCGGGCGTGGTAGTGCATGCCTGTAATTCCGGCTACTTGGAAGACTGAAGCGGAAGGATCGCCAGAGCCCAACAGGTCGAGGCTGCGGTGGCCGGGAGCAGCCACTGCACTCTAGTCTGGGCGACAGGGTGAGACTGCAACTCAAAAAAAAAAAAAAAAAAGAATCTGCCACAGTGTCAGCATTACCCCCCCTTGCTTTTTCCTTTTAAAAAATACATCTGGGGGCCAGGCGTGGTGGCTCATGCCTATAATTCCAGCACTTTGGGAGGCCAAGGGGAGAGGATTGCCTGAGTCCTCAGGTTCAAGACCAGCATGGGCAACTTGGTAAGACCTCATCTCTACAATAAGTCAAAAAATTAGCCAGGCATGGTGATACATGTCTGTAGTTCCAGCTACTTGGAAGGCTGAAGCGGCAGGATCGCCTGAGCCCAGCAAGTTGAGGCTTTAGCGGCTGTGAGCATGCCCCTGTACTCCAGCCTGGGGGACAGAGTGAGACTCTGACTCCAAAAAAAAAAAAATCTGAAGGTGTGTGTGTAAATGTTGCTAACACTATAGTCTACTCACTCATGAAAGGAAGGAGAACACTCCAGTGCATATAGCTAAATAACATCAATTATTTAGATAAATACTATTATGAGTTAATGTTAAAATTTTATTTAGTCAATCAAGCATCTACTATGTAAGGCAAATGTTAACACAGAAAGACAGGAATTTTGCTCTCTGGGACTTTTCTGTCTCTGCTAGAGAGAAGACAGCAAGGGTCCAATCACAACACTAGGGATCAATCTTTCTTTTTTTGGAGTTGGAGTTGGAGTCTCACTCTGTTGCCCAGGCTGGAGTGCAGTGGCACGTTCATGGCCACCCCAGTATATCAACATGCAGGGCTCTGACGACCCTTCCGCCTCAGCCTTCCAAGTAGCTGGAACTACAGACATGTGCCACCACGCTCAGCTAATTTTTTTATTTATTGTAGAGATGAGGTCTCACCAAGTTGCCCGAGCTGGGGGGATCAATCATTTTAAACGGAGGGCGCAAATAGCAAATGCCATCATGATTCCAAGGGCCAAAAGCTTGGAGAGTTCTGAGAAGGATTGCCCAAAGAGAGGGAGATTTGGGTGGGTGGTTATAGAGTATTTCAGGGAAGGATTCGCACAGGGAGCAGAGCACAAAGAAAGGAAAGGAAGAAGTTGGGTATGGAGGACAGAAACAAGCCCTCAAGCAGGAGGTTCCCACCCCAGAGGGATCCACTTGGCAAATGGGAGGGTGCAAGGCGCAAACCACAAGGGGCCCTGAATGTCTGGCAGGATGAGGAAGCTGGACTCCACCCTGTAGGCAGACAGCAGACAGGGCAGGAGACAATGCTGGTTCTGAGCATCCCAAAAGGGTATTTAGTGTCATGATCCTGGCACAACCCTTACACAAATCCCCTGGATTCCAGGGAACCAGACGAATAAAGATCTGAAAACCCATCCTAAAGCTGTCTCCATGAATTAGTACTCAGGTGCCCGGGAGTTCAGTGGGATATGCTTTTCCAAAATGAAGAAAATATTTTTTAAACCAGGGAAGCGATCATGGCCAGGGAGTGTGCACCTTCTATGAGAACCCTGGTATTTGCTGTGGGGGAGGGGTCTGTGGGGACCCGTGGCAGACTAATGGGGAGGTCCAACGATTCTAGAAGCTAAGGCTGGAGTTATTTTAACAAGAGGCTCTTTCCCTCCTCTGCCCTCAAAAGGACAAGATGACAAGGCATGCTTCATTTTTAGAGTTGTGGGGAACAGAAGCCCAGGTTGCCAGCTTTAGCCAACAAAATAGGAGATCCAGTTAAATTCGAATTTCAAGTAAGCAACAAATATGCTTTTACTATAAGTGCATCCCATTAAACATTTAGGACATAGCTATAGTAAAAACAAAAAAAGCATTCATTGCTTATCTAAAATTCAAATATAACTGGGCATTCTGAACTTCCTCTAGCAACTCTGGGCTCAGGGCACCTGCAAAAGAAACAGGATCATGTCACAAGGAGCAAAGGAGCTTAGGTACCAAAGAGAAATGTTTTCATTTATTTCAAGACATAGTAACTTTGCAGAAGCACACAGCTGTTCATCAATGGAGCACAGAGTTGATGCTTAAATATCCAAGCACTTTCACCTACATTTATCTTATTTAACCCTTACGACAACTGGACAGGTTACGAAAGATGACTATTATTAACCCTTTTAATAAATTAGAAAACAAAAGTTTGAGGAGGTTAAGTGACTTTTCTCAAAGTCATGAAACGACAAAGTAGAAGAACCAGACCTCCTATTCCTGGGGGAATTCTAAAGGTTTTGAAAGAAAAGGAATTTTATGGTTGAAGAGGAAAAGAAAGGTAATTTCTGAGAACGGATCCTCAATGAATTCACATAAACTATTTGCCACATATATTTTTGTAACTTTTTTTTTAAGTTGGAGTCTCACTCTGTCACACAGATTGGAGTGCAGTGGCACGCTCCCACCCACTGCAGCCTCACCTGCTGGGTTTAGGCAATCCTTCCGCCTCAGTCTTCCAAGTAGCCGGAACTACAGGTGCACACTACCTTGCCCAGCTAATTGTTTTTTTTTGGGGGGGGACTTATTGTAGAGATGAGGTCTCGCCAAGTTGCCCAGGCAGGTCTCGAACCCGTGGGCTCAGGCAATCCACTCACCTCGGTCTCCCAAAGCACTGGGATTTCAGACTAAGCCACGGAGCCCGGCTATTTTTGTTACTTAAATGTAAATTATCTGGGTGGGCACAGTGGCTCACGCTTATAATCCCAGCACACTGGGAGGCCAAAGCAAGAGGATTGCTTGAGCCCAGGAATTCGATACCAGTCCAGGCAACCTGGCGAAACTTGGTCTCTACAATAAATCAAAAAATTATGCTGGGCGCAGTGGCTCGAGCCTGTAATCCCAGCACTTTGAGAGGTTGAGGAGAGAGGACTGCCTGAGCCCGCGGGTTCGAGACCAGCCTAAGCAACATGGTGAGACCTCGTCTCCACAGTAAATCAAAAAATTAGCCGGGTGTGGTGGCATATACCTGTAGTTCTGGCTGCTTAGAAGGCTGAGGAGGAAGGATCGCCAGAGCCCAGCAGGTCAACGCTGGGGTGGCCATGAGCATGCCACTGCACTACAGCCTGGGCAAAAAAAGAAAAAAAATTAGCCAGGCATGGTGGTGTGCACCTGTAGTCCCAGCTACTCAAGAGACTGAGGTGGAAGGATCGCCTGAGCCCAGAAGGTCGAGGCTTCGGTAGCCACGATCATGCCATTGCACTCCAGCCTGGGCTACAGAGTGAGACCCTGACTCCAAAAATAATAATAAATAAATAAACGTAAGTTACCTAAAATGAAATCTGAGCTTAAAGATCAAGCGTCCTAACAGACGATTAACAAGTCAATGCATAGTTCCTTGCAAGAGAACAATAATCTTTGCAAAAGGCTGGCTAGGCTTCAACGTTAGGGACTGTTCCGACTTAGCAAGTCTGATGCTGTGGGCAAAAGCAAAGCCTTGCTGGCTAAGTAGAGCAACCTCGTGGGCCACCCATATTTGGACCAGGACAACAGAACAATCGGTGTGCATTGCATTAGAAGCCAGGCTTATATAAGAGATACACGGTAGGAAAATGAAGTCAGATGCTTCGGCTCATAAAAATGGGATGTACACCTGGCCCGCAGCCAAATGAGCTGGGAGGAAAAAACAAGCCTCAAGCCTCAGTTGCTGCACTAGGCCCACAAGCAAATGCAGGGGATGGTCAGGTCAAAATGCAACACTGTCTTAGCTTTTCACAAATGGAAGAGAGAGCAAAGTGGTCAGGCGCAGCAGCTCACGCCTCTAATCCCAGCACTTTGGGAGGTCAAGGCAGAAGGATTGCTTGAGTCCAAGAGTTCAAGACCAGCCTGGGCAACATAGCGAGACCTTGTCTCTAAAAAAAAAAAAAACTTGCGTCTGTAGCCCCAGCTATTTGGGAAGCTGAGGCAGAAGGATTGCCAGAGCCCAGAAAGTTGTGGCTGCAATAGTGAGCCATGACTGTGCCCCTGTACTCCAACCTGGGTGACAGAGTGAGACCCTGAATCAAAAAAAAAAAAAAGAGGAAGCAATGTGTCTGATGTACCTATCCATTGAGACAAAAGTCAGTCCAAGGGCAAGTAATTCATAGTCCTCTTACCTCCCACCACAGGAGCTAAGAAGGGCCAAGTGTGGCATTCTAGTTCTGTGCACTTGGAATTCAGCACACCCAATTCTAGTTCATCTCAGATAGGGAGGGAAATAGGGACATGAAACGGTTTTGCTGATAACCTTTCCATTTTTTCTTTCTTTCTTTCTCTCTCTCTCTTTCATCTCCTTTCTCTCTTTCTCTCCTTTCTCTCCTTCCTTCCTTCCTTGAGTTGAAGTCTCACTCTGACTACTGCACCACGCTTGGCTAATTTTTTAATTTATTGTAGAATGAGGTCTCGCCAAGTTGCCCGGGCTGGTCTTGATCCCCTGAGCTCTGGTAATTCTCTCACCTCCATCTCCCTGGGATTACAAGCGTGAGCCATTGCACTCGGTCCCCTCTGTTGGTTATTATCAGCAAACTTCAGACAGAAGCACAATTTGACCTGTGTCTAATAATAAATAGTAATCACAGATAATTACCAATAATAATGTTACTATTTATGAGGAACTTGCTATAGGCCAGGCACCTTTACTGTTCTGCTTAATATTATAATAATGCTACAAGATAGCTATGATTCCCATTATATGGATGAGTAGATTGGTACAAGGAGGTCAAATAATTTGTCCAATGTCATGCAGCCAAAACTGATAAAACTAGAATTCAGACCCAGGACTGACTCCGAAGCCCATACTACTTTTTCTTTTTCTTGTTCTTTTTTTGAGTTGGAGTCTCACTGCTGCCCAGGCTGGAGTGCAGTGGCACACTCACGGCCGCCCAGAATCAACTTGCTAGGCTCCAGTGATCCTTCCACCTCAGCCTTTCAAGTAGCCAGAACTACATACACACGCTACCACGCCTGGCTGATTTTTTATTTATTGTAGAGACAAGGTCTTCCCAAGTTGCCCGGACCAGTCTCAAACCTGCAGGCTCAGGCAATCCACCTGCCTTGGCCTCCCAAAGTGCTGGAATTATAGGCTGAGCCACCAAGCCCGGCCCATACTACTTTTTAATTTGGACAAACCATCATCCAATCACATGAAGGATGTTACAAAATTATTCTCCATCCCTATCAGACCTATCAGAAAATAAATAAAAGAACATTAACTGGAAATGCAGCATGTAAGATCGAGGTTAGTCCTCCACAGAGATTTCCTTGATAACCAAGAATTCAATATATCACGAGTGAGTTTGTCCAATACTTTGCACCGAGAAAAATTCTAGGAAACTTGAATACATAGAAAGTATTCAAGATATATTTATTGAATGGCTGGCTGGCTAGATGTAATATTAACAAATGAATATCCATTCTACCTACTGTTCCCTTTCTTTGGATAGCTTGTTTTTCATTTTTGTAATGAAGCAATTATTTTTGGATAGCATTCCTACTTTCATCCTACTGGTCTCTCAACAGCCCTCACAACCCAAAATGCTAAAAACTGCTTGTCCAACGTCTTCTGTGCTCTTCTTCCAATTCAGAAGAGCTCCCTTCCCTGGCTATTTAGATCCTATTTTCTTCAAGGTCTGGCTCAAAATCTTAGCAACTAAAAGAACCCACTGACTGTAAGAACCCATGTTCATCCCCCTCTCCTTGGAATTCCCACAGTTCTTCAAATTCACTATTTCATAAAAGGGTGTTATTCTTGACTTTTTAAATGGCCCACTTGAGGAAAGTCCATTTCTACTTTTATTTAATTATAAAGTTTTTCAACATATGTCCACAAAACACTAGTTCTTAATGTTTCCCAGATAAGAGCATTCTATGATGAGATACTTTTGGGAGCTATCTGGTTAAACAGAGGTGTACAACTCCCTTGTTATTGGCCATCTTGACGTGTTGAATATTTCCCAACCTCTTTGATCACAGAGACCTACAAAAATCAAAGGGCTCTCACTCCTTGAAAAACAGTCTGGCAAACATCAGTCAGTTATATGCTCAATCGTTAACGGCTGATCGATGATTCTCTCAGCTACCTAAACTGGTTGAGAGAATGAATCTTCAGTGCAGAAGGCAGGGAGATAGACTCATAGACCTTGCATTCTAGAAATTCTGCTTGCTTGCTTGCTTGCTTGTTTGTTTTTAGAATACTCTTTGAGTGGCTCGATGACAGAGACTGGCTCCCTTGAAAAAATAAGTATATTTTTTGTAGTCTTGAACAGTAGGTGAAGAAGCAAACTATCAAAAATAGCCTTGTGATTTTGATCACAACAAAGAAGGACGAGGAGAGAAAAAAAAGCAGAAGCCAGCAGTTTTGCAGGCAAGACAAGACTTAGCTTCATGGAGAACAATAAAGATAAAATATTATCGACAAAAGTTATCAAGGTAGGGTGAATACAGTCAAGGAGCAAAATGCAGGGTGCAGTGATTTGAGTCAGGGTCATCATTATCAGGGGCCGGACCGAGCCTCTAGACTACCCTAACTCCTGATTTCACAAATGCAAAATCAAAAGTAGGAGTCACCTGACTCCCCGTTCAATAAATTTCCAAGAGAAAGAAAAAGGTATTAACCAATCCAATCTTGAAGAGGTGAGGTCTGGGGGTTTTCAGACTCTGAATGGACTGTGATGAGCTCATCTTCTCAGTTGTAATTTTTCATGTCAGTATTTTTATGTTATTCCCTTATTAATACTGTGTATCCTGCTAGACTATATACCCCATGAGAATAAGGACCAGCTCTTGGCATGGTGCCTGGTGTATGACGTATTCAATAAATACTTGGTAAATGGACGAAATGATGGCTGGAACAATGAATGAATACACCCCTCCATCCACTGCTGAGAATCTGTTGTGAATTCCACCATCTTTCTTTTTCAGCAGTGTACCAGATGATGAACTTCTAAGACCACAATCTAAGTCGGTCTGACTAAAGAAGACACTGTTAATTTGAGTTTCTACAAGACAGACCCCAGGAAGGTAGCCTGTCATTTAACTAACAAATAAGTGAGTAGACAACATGGACTTCCTGAGTGCCTCATACTCTGATGGCAGTTGGGGTAGGGGACACCCTACTCCCAAGATGCTTATATCTGCCTGAGGAGAGAAGGCTGGCACCAAGAGATGCTATGGTCTAAAAAGACAAACCAACCTATTCAAGAAAGACACAAGCAAAACCAAAGACTATTTCTTCCCTCAATTATTAATTATAGATTCACCCACCATGAATGCTCTAAACTCTTATTAAGCCTGATTACACTTTTAGTCTTATCTACCTCTCGGGGCCAGGGGTTCAGTGAGTGTACTCCTTGCAGGCAAATAAAGGTAACTCTTCACCAACTGAAAACTACCTCTCTGAGGTAGAGGGGAAAGGGAAGGTCCTCATTTCAGCACTTGGGTTTGATGTCAGGCTCCTGTTTTTTCCTCTTCCTCCCCAGCACAGCATTACAGACTTCAATTCTATTTCCTCTGGAGTTTCAATTTTGTTTAGATGTCCGTGAGTTACAATGACAACAGTATGTTCCTGTTCTCTCAGTTCCCCCAGTACAGTACAGACTTTTGGCCACTTCATGTGGCTTCTGCCAGAAAATTAAATTTCAAACAGGTGCAGCCCTGCTGATTAGCATTATACTAGATTGCAATTACTTAACAAGTCCATATATACCTGAAGGAAAGTGGAGAGAAATATAAGGCTTTGCCAAATGTAGCTTTTATTTTTGCAAAAGACTGCAGACCTGCTCTGGAGTTCTTTAAGTCTAAGTGAACCCCCGAAAGCTTTGTCTGCACATGCTTCAGTGAACTCTGTGAGTTCAGGTACTGGAATTTGAAATTTCATTTCTTTTTTTCTTTTTATTTTTTTTTTTTTAGTTGGAATCTCACTTTGTCACCCAGGCTGGAGTGCAGTGGCAAGCTCATGGCCACCACAGCCTCAGCCTGCTGGGTTCAGGTGATATTTTCACCTCAGACTACCAAGTAGCTGGAACTACAGGCATGAGCCACCATGCCCCACTAATTTTTTGATTTATTGTAGAGATGAGGTCTTGCCAAATTGCCCAGGCTAATCTCAAACCTGTGGGCTCAGGCGATCCTCTTATCTCGACCTTCCAAAGTGCTGGGATTATAGGCGCGAGCCACTATGCCCGGCCAGAAATTTCATTTCTTGTTGCTGCCAACTACAAAAGGTCTTGCATCTAAAGCCCTGATGAGATTTTTAAACTTGATTTAAACTCTGCAATTGAAGGACAAGTGGGTATTTTTCTTCTCCCCTCACCAAGGCACATTGCGTGGGCCCTGGGCACCCAGCAGGTACATAATTCCTTTTGGGAATTTGACACTTGATTGAGATTCTTCAACTTGATGCAAAATGCCACATGGAAATAATATAGCATTCTCTCATAAGGACATCATCAGGGATCTCGCAGATTTTTATAAAATAAAATATCCTTCTTCCTGCTCCTCCTCCTCCTCCTCTTCACTTCTTTCAGCTCTACAGAGGGATTGTTTAAGGAATTCACCCAACTGCTTTCCATCCTTGTCTCCCCAACTATATTCCAGGGTCCCCAGGCAGGAACTATGCATACAGAACTTTTGTTTTACCAAACCACAATATCTACCACAGTGATAAGACCATAGTAGGTGCTAAGGAATACACACTTGTTTAATAAATTCATTTATTCATTCAACAGTGCGCCAGGCACTGTTCTGGGAGCCAAGAATACAGCAGGGAACCCAAGCTCTGCATTTATGCAACTTCTGTTCTGGCGTTAGAGATAAACAATAAAGCTAAATAAGAAAAATGTGTAATGTATAAGACGGAGGTAAGAATGAAGGAGAAAAATAAAGCAGGGAAGGAGCATATAAATTAAAAGCTAAAGAAACAAAGTAAAAGCATATAAAGTAAAGGAAAAGATGGTGAGATTTTAGATAGGACTGCCAGAAAAGTCCCTACTGAGAATGTAATGCCTGGGCCAACTTGGCTGGAGAGGAATGAACAAGAAGAGTAGGTGAGAGGGTCAGAGAGGTCACAACAGGAGGCCTGACTTTGTTGGTCTTGTAGATAATCACAACGGATAATCTTTCTTTTTTTTTAGCTATGTCACCAGGCCGGCCTCAAATTCCTGGGCTCAAGGAATCCTCCCGCCTCAGCCTCCCAAGGTGCAGGGATTATAGGCATGAGCCACTGTACCTTACCTGAGAGATGTGTGAGCAGAGTGATAGGATCTGAGAAGCAGGGGCAAGGTGGAGTCAATTAGGAGACTGTTGAAATAATCCAGGTGTGAGATGACAGTGACTTGGCCAGAGTGGTGTCAGCAAAGGTATGGAAATTTATCCAATGTCGGATCTATTATGAAGGCAGAAATAATTGATGCTGCTGATGGAGTGGATAAGAAGCACATGAGAATGAGGGGCATCAAGAGTGACTCTGCAAGGTTTTTGGCCTGGGCAATTGAAAGGACGAAGTTGCCAATTTTTCAGAATGAATGATATTGGGACAGTGACATCAAAACACCAGCTCACCAAATATCCCCATTTCCTCATATGCTTCCCTAAATAATTAACCTTTGTCTACAGTGGCCCCAATTCTCAGACTTTCTAAAACAATCTCATTTCAAGTAATTCTATTATTTTCAAAAGGGCGATTTGTTGAGTATATAACTAAATCAAATTTATTTTTAGACTATGGAAGACTTTTCATAAAAATACATTCACAAATCAAGGAGAAAAATATCTTTCACTGGGCCATATGTTCTGATTTAAGATTCTAAAACTACGAACACACACACATAACTCCTCAAATATTAATAAAATTGCTGAAATAGATTGTATTCAGACCGCTTGCTAAAAGCCTTACATTTCCTTGTTCAATAGTCTTAACAACCCTAAAAGGTAAGAAATATCATATCCCCATTTTACAGATGAAGACACAGGCCTAAGGAGCCTAAATCTCACAGGCCCAAAGTCACATGACCAGTGAGTGGTAAAGACATCTTATGGATAGAACTCACTGATTCCAGGGAGGAGCCAGGGAACTGAGTCTCCAATATTCACTAAATCTGCTGCTGGTCAGAGACACCAAGACAGAGAAACAGGATAAAGAGGCAACTCCTGACTGTCCGTGAGTCTGGAGTCAATCTCAGGCCCTTAACTCAAGGGACACAAGGCCAAGAAGCACTGGGCCAAAAACCAGTCCTTTGTTTAGTTGTTAAACAACCAGCTGTGTATGAAGGGGAGCAACACCTAATTAGATGATATTATAGGAGTAAGAAAAAGGGAGAGGTCCGTGGACCCTCAGCTACCAGGGGAATGAATTCAGGGGGTAGGGATACACCAAGGGGGCATGGCCCATTCCCAAACTTCCCACAACCCCTCTGTAGTACCTGCCCACCGCACTGTGTTGACATGACAATGAGAGTTTCAGGGATCCTTTAAGAAAATCCCCCTGCCTGCTCAGTGGCTCAGCCTGTAATCCCAGCACTTTGGGAGCCCATGGGTTTGGGACCAGCCCAGGCAACTTCATCTCTACAATAAAAAAGAAAAGCCCCCTACAAATGTCTTGAAAATAGAGATGTGCCCGAGGGCAATATACAAAAAGGAGCCTCAAAAAAACAGGAATTATTTTTTAATTGTGTTTATTCTTACATGTTTAAACTTCAGTCACCTTTAAAGTACGCTCCATCTGATGCAATATACCTACCAAGATGCTTTTTCCACTGCTCAAAACAGTTTTTGAACTCATGAATTTTGACGCTTTTTAGTGCTTCAGCCATTTTTTATTTCACCTCTTCAACATCAGCAACATGTTATCTTTTGAAGACTTTTTCCATGCAGGGAAACCAAAAAAAAGTCACTCAAGGCGAGATCAGGTGAATAGGGTGGGTGGGGCATAGGGGTCATGCCATGTTTTGATGAAAAACTGGTCAACACTCAGCACAGTGTGGACAGGTGAACTCATAAGTCACCCATCATGAAATGGGCAAATGCACTGAAAAAATCTCCAAGAAAAATTCACTGAAGTCGATCGCAGCCTCTCACAACAACAATAGTCGGTGCACTGATGCTGATGGGCTCCTAGAACACTCACCTAGAGGGAAGAGCCTGTACTGCGTGAAGCCCAACATCCAAAAAGATAATTCCAGTTTTTGGGGGGACAATTTTGTCCCAATTTTGGGGGGACAATTTTGGAACAATTTTAAGAAGCCTTGCCAATGGACCACTTTGGAAATACAAAACAGAAACAACCCTCGTGGTGTCCCATTCTTTGCCAAATGAGACTGCCAGGCTGAAGGGAACTATCTTGGAGACGAAGAAAAACTGGCTTCTTCGGGACCTGTATAATAATCAACTCAGTAAAGAATCCTCTCTAGGGCCAAGCCCATGCTAGGTTTAGGGGATATAATAACAATAATTGTACGAATTAAACAGTCATCAAGCCTTGACTAAGAGCCAGGCATGGGTCTACGCAGTCTATGAGTAGTAAGTCACTGAATGCCCACAACAACCCTATCCCGTGATCGGTAAGTACGTTTGCTTTTTACAGAGGAAGAAACAGAAACACAGAAATGCAGAGGAATCACTTGCTTTATACAGAGGAAGAAACAGAAATACAGAAGTTCAAGTCGCCCACTAAAGATCAGGCAAGTGGCAGGTGGTAGAGGTGGCTCCAAGCCCAAGCAGCCGGGCTCCAGAGCTGTGTCCTTAACCGCTCTGGGAACCGCCTCTCAAAAGTATGGAAGACAGTATGGCGAGTCCTCAAAGAACTCAAAACAGAATTACCATTTCAACCCAGCAATCCTCCTACTAGGAATCTACCCAAAGAAAAGAAATCACTGTATAAAAAAGATACCTGTATTCATGTGTTCATTGCAGCACTATTCACAATAGCAAAATCATAGAACCTACCTAAGTGCCCATCCACGAATGACTGGATAAAGGAAGTGTGGTATATATACACCGTGGAATACTATGCAGCCATGAAAAAGAACTAAATCATGTCCTCTGCAGCAAACATGGATGGAGCTGGAGATCATCATCCTAAGTGAACTGACTCAGAAACAGAAAACCAAACACTGCATGTGCTCATGTATATGTGGAGCTAAATGACCACTAGGATGAAAATAACAGACACAAAGTGGGGCGGTGAAGAGAAGCTACAGGGTCCAGAAATTGCCTATTGGGTACAATGTTCGCTATCTGCATAAGGGGCCATCTGAAACCCAGCCCCCACCACTACACAATATGTTCATGTAACAAACATGCATTTGTATCCCTGAATCTAAAATAAAATAAAACCATTTTAAAAATGTAAAAGATGACTTCCTGTCATTGCCATTGTATTCCCAGCACCTCTTCTACAGGATAAAGCAAGGAAGTGGTATAGACCAAAGTTGTCTTCAGAGGTAGGTAAAGCAATGGGGGGGGATGTCAGGGGAGACTCTGCCACAATGACAGAGCAAAATCCAGAGCGTGAAGGGACCATCCAGCTGCGGCCTGCACATAGCCCTCTCCGCCCGCCTCCCAACCCTGCCCTAAATGCAATGCCACTCCAGCATTCATTCAGCCTCTGGTTGCAACGTGAATCCCAATACTAAGTTCACCCAGTTATCCGTATACATTTTGTCTATACATTTAAGAATTGCAAGGCTCTACGATAAAATGTCAAGATATTGCTTGATCCATGAATTATTTGGAGCCTTCTCCTGCCTGCAATTTCAATTCTAGCCCAGTGTTTCCCAAAGCAAGCCTGGTCTGGTCAGAATCTCCAGAACAGCTCGTTAAAAACGTGAATTCCCAGCTTATCCCAAACCACAGAATCAAAAGCTCTGAAGGAGGGGCCAGAGGAGTTGTATTTTTCACCCCCTCCCCTAATGATTCTTATGCACACCAAAGTCTGCGTGGATGTTATTATCTAGTTCTTGGAAAACCCAGCTACAGCAATTGTGTTATAACGGATTCTGCTTCAAGCACCCGCAAAAATCTTTCCTTCTCGTTATAATGAGCTTTCTCTAAAGCAACCCCCTTTGTCATCAAAACTGAAACATTTCTCATTATCTGGAGAATAACTCAGCCTGGCTTTTATGTGTTCTAGAATCCGCCTCAGTTTTCTAAACTTTCTCCTACTCGTGTTTTTAAAAGGTGGCCCAGCGTCTCTAACGGTATTAAGAGTCACCTGGCATGAACTTCTTTTTTGTTGTTGTTGTTTTTTTTTAAAGCCATGTTTATTTTAATGTGGACAAGTAAAAATTATAGCTACAATATCCAAACCTGTGATTTCACGAATAGTGAATTAAAAGAAAAGATGAATTAGAAAATAAAAGAGGACATAAATGAAAAGAAAAGACTCCTTTTTGTACGTAGTAAGTAAATCATAGCAGACGGTACTTGGATCAAAGTCTTGCATTGGGGAAACTTAGTCCATCTTGCTGCTTTCTAACAGGTCTGCTCAGTATCAGCCCTGCTTCTCCATTCTCTAACCCTGACCACAGGATCCTCTGCCTTTATTCCAGCAGCATCCATGCCCAGAACACTGTCCTCTCTTGTAGATGCCTCTTTAAATGTCACCTACCGTTTCATATCCAGCTCATGTCTCCTTCCAGGAGCCCTCCTGGATTCTCCCAGCTGTCCTAGCATACCCCCCTTTTCAATTCTTAACACTTTTTTTTTTTTTTTGAGTTGGAGTCTCACTCTGTTGCCCAGGCTGGAGTGCAGTGGCATGCTCCCGGCCACCACAGCCTCAACCTGCTAGGCTCCTGCGATCCTTCTGCCTCAGCCCTCCAAGCAGCCAGAACCACAGGTGTGCACCACCACACCCGGCTAATTTTTTGATTTATTGTAGAGACAAGGTCTTGCCAAGCTACCGGGATGGGTCTTGAACCTGCGGGCTCAGCCAATCCTCTCGCCTCCGCCTCCCAAAGTGCTGGGATTACAAGCTACACCATCAAGCACCGCCAATTCTTAACATATTTATGGTATTCATCATGAGGAACCTAACTGTTACTTAAGTGTCTCTATGGTACTCGTCATGAGGAACCTAACTGCTACTTAAGTGTCTCTATGTATCTACTTAGTGTCATTTCCCTAGTGCAATGGAAGCCCCTTGAGGGTAAACCAATGGCCTCTCTGCACCTCTGAATCGCCCGCAGTGCTAAGCTTCCCCGGTTGGATCTGAGCACAACACAGGAACTCCACGAATAGAAGTGAATTCGAAGTGCAGTTACATTCCCTGTTCTCACGATGAGAAAAGCTGCTGGCCCACGCTCTCTCCACATCCCCCAACGTCAGGCCTGATTTCTTAGCTGCACCTGAGAAACCCAGGAAAGTCGACCCAAAGGCACGATTCTGCAGGTGTGCCCTGGACCACAGGAAGGGAAAGGTGAACTTAGCCCCACTGCATCTTGTCTCTGTGTCCAAGGGCCAGTCACCTCGGCCAATACATCCCCACCCCTGGTCTAGAGGAACCAGAGTGCCCATGGCACCCTCTAGTGAAAACAGCACTAGATGGAGCAGTCAGAACCAGCTCCGCTGCCTGGTCTATCCTGGGACTTTGGGTTTGTCTGTGTCTCAGGTTTTTTAATCTGGCCAATACTTGTCATATCCATTCACAATTGCTATAAAGCAAAAGAACGATTTTTAAGCATTTTAAATTATCACACACAGGGACACCACATATGAACATGCAGGGAGAAGAGGCTGGGAGGCCAGACCAGCTGACTCTGTTCCCCATTAAAGTGGTCAGCCACAGGAGGTGAGGGCCCTACTTTCCACCCACCCTGGCTTATCATGTGATCTTGGGTGCCCTTAGCTTCTCTTGAACTCAATGTCCTTGTCTGTAAAACTTGCCCGAGCACTAGATGATGTCATCTAGGGTCAAGTCCAACATGAACTTGAGGACTTTAGAGGATGTAACCAAGCACGGGCTTCACCAGAAGTGAAGGGTAAAGGTGGTGCCTGAAGCACCCATATACCCCAGTGAAACATCACCAGAGATACACAGACACTCTCCCTCCACCCAGCATCTGTCCCGTGGATGAATGCAGACCTGCCGTTCCTCTTTCCTGCTCTCTGCCCCACTGTGTAAGCCCCATCTGCATACCCTGCAAGAGGCCTCCATGCCCCAGCAACCACAGTCAAGTTTTTCTTTGTTCTCTTCCCTTTCTTGTTCAAAAACGGCAACTTCACAATCTCGGGTTTTTAGTGTTGCGATCTGGCTCTGAAATTAGTTCTCCCTTCCACTCCCCTTCAGACATGCGCTACTTCCAGGAGTAAAAAGTCCAAAGGCCATGTGTGGGGAGGACGTGGGGAATGAGTGCGAGCTCTGCTGGCGGAAGGGAAGTGGAGGTGAGGGGCATCTGTGAAACGGACTGGAATGGCATTGAGTTCTTTGGGATTTCATTAAGGTTCGCCTGCTTTCTCCACGTGCAAGCCACACATCTCTTAGAGTTCCACGCATGTGGCTTGTTGGAGCTTCCCTGTGAGCCCTGTAACCATGGTTTCAGGCAGACTACATCACAGCCATGAGCATAAAAAGAACAGGCTTTTTTTTCCCTATTCTTCCCTAAAACTCCATGTCCTTGAAAAAATACGTTAGGTGACTTGCCAAGAGAATTCATCGCAACCTCTGACCCTAGGACACTCACAAAGTTATCTGGTTTTCAATAGACAGTGATTCCTCTATATCTCTCCATGAGGCTCGGAGCCCCGAAACCACCTCCACATTTACCAGAGCCACATTTGCTTGTGGTGGAAACATATAACAGATCTGAAAATTCAGACAACCATTTCCTAATTTAACACCTTCCTTCCAAGAAGAGCGAAACAACCAGCTTGCTTCTCTCTGCTTGTTCAAGTGCCAAGGTTGAATGAATTTGGTTTATACGGTACACAGAGACAAGGCCTATTTCCAAATCCTTAACATTTTTACAACATCGTCAATTAACAATTAACTCAACCTCAGACTTAGAAATAGTATTTCATTGCACGGTACCTCGACACTCAAAACAGAGAAGCAATGTAACTTTAAGATTCCAAGCACTGGCTTCCAATTAGCCACCAGCAGAGCCGTTTTTAAAACACAGCATTTTTTTCTGGATGGATGGGCAATGAACTGGACACAACAAGAAACCTCGACTGAGGTTTCTGGGACCCTAGAGGTGACACTGGAGGAGAACACATTTTTTTTTTCTCCTTGTATGTCAGAAGCTGAGCTGACCACCATGCAGTGGAACAGAGTCCAGCAAGCTTCCACCCGGAGGGAAAAATCAAGCAACCCAGTCACCGGGCTTCGCATGACAAAGCCAGGACGTGGAGAAGCCTTCAGGCAAAGGCTCCACGTGCCTTTCCAAGGACGGAGGCACCCACCCACACACACACAGCCCACCAGGCACCGCGGAAGCGCGGGGTCTTCTGCCAGCCTGCAGCACCACTGCCCTGGCTCTCCCAGCCTGCCGGCCCCTCGGCACTCTCCACCGCCTGGAGGGTACGAAAGGCTCCGTGCCTCTAAGTCCCATCTTCCGCGCCCCAACATCTTTTCCCCACCAACCACGAAGTGAAGCGTGCACCCCCAAGGACACCGGGCCCCACACGCACTCACATTGCCCAGTGGGCGCTAAGTCCCCGAGCCCAGTGCCCAGGACCAATGCCCAGGCCGGCGAGTCTCTCCCCGGAAACCCCGCAACCGGGCTCCCTCACCGACCGGGAGGCGCCGGACTCACCCAGTCCTCGAAGTGGCGGCTCCCGTTCTGCAGAAGCTCCTCGAACTGGATGGTGCAGTTGGCCACGAAGTCGTCGTAGCCGATGGGGGCATCGTGAAAGACGGCCAGCTCGATCTTCCGACCGTTGCACACATCGGTGACGAACTCGTCGTGCCAGGCCGGGCTGTTGGTCTTCTGCTTGGTGGCCGTCTGGCCGATGCGCGAGTCGTCCACGTTGAGGGCGATGTAGGGGTCGAGAAGGAAAGTCTGCGGCCGGGGTCCCACCGCATGGCGCAGCGACCAGGCTGTGGGCTTCAGGCTCACGGCCTCGCAGATTTTGATCTTAAGAAGGCCATTGAACACTACCATGGTCGGGGCGGGGAGCGGGGCCGGGGTCACTCCGTCCGCCCCGAGGGCAGGAATGAAGAACCGACGGCCCGGCGCTCCGAGCACGGGAACTCCTGGGTCCCCACTCGCCCCACCCCACGCTCGCCCTACACCTTGTGGCGCTGCGCCCTGGCGCGGGCGATTCTCAACGCGTGCATGTATTTCTTCGCCCGGTTCCTAACGGA
>NW_007256228.1:40314-95322 GCF_000164805.1 Carlito syrichta | reverse complement strand
GGGGGCGGGGGGCGTAGGGACGATCCGGGCTCGGAGTGAGTTTTTAAACATTATTCTCTCTTCCCTTTCTTTGGGGACAGGCGGCCCTTTGGGATCTGTCCCGGACTTCTCGGGCTGCAAGAACTTGTTGACAAGTGGAAGCTCAGTGGAACCCCGGCTTGGTTTGTGTGTTTGTCTTTTACAAAGCGACTCTTCCTATTCGCGCCGGACCCTGTCTGTGGCCCTTCGGGGACATCGCTGTGGTCCGCGCGCTGACAGCCGCCGTCCGGGCTGCGGGAAGACGGGGTGCGCCCTCCGGAGGGGGGTGGCGCGAGTAGCCGTGTCTATGCTCATTTCCTCCGTAACCTTTAAACTCTCGCTGGAAGCCGCGGCGGCTGGTCACGTGAGGCGAGCCCTGGGCTGCTGGGGAAGAATTTCCTCCGCGGGGAGCCGGGGCTGGGAAGGCAGCCGGGCGAGGGGCCGCCCCGTGCGGGGGGACCGGGAACCTGGAGGGTGGGGCTCGGGACGCGGCCCTGCCGAGACATCAGGGAAAGGGGTCGTCTCCGCAGCCTGGGAGCTGGGGGGCGGGGGAGGGGGGAGAGCGAGGAGGTTGTTCACGTGGAAAAAGCAAACCTCCGCCCTCACCCCTCTGCTAAGTCAAGTCAGAGTTTGGAGGCACTGTGGTCAACTGAGTGTTTTATCTGGAGGGTCTGGTTAGCCTAGACCAAAATTTAAAGCCCGCCTCCGGGACACTTTTTCCGCAGTGGGTAAAGGTTATCATTGCCTGTGGCTTAAAGGCTTAAAGAGGCTTAAAGGCAAGGAAAGGATGCAGTCCCTGGGACACGGGCTATCAGGTGCAGCACACAGGTCCCAAAAATGATCAGAAAAATCCCAAAGGCCACGGTGGCGGATCCCCTCTTCTCATAAGCATGCAAAGTCTCTCTGGAGCTTACCAGGATGGTAATTTCTCGTAGCCTGCTCCCTTGAATGGGGCAGGGGATAGAAAGGGTGCTAAATTGTAGTCTCAGGGAACACTGAGAGAGTTCACATGTCCAATGTCGGGATTTAAAAGGTTGTGCCTTACATGGTCACTCCCCCCAGCGGGAGGCATGATATTTTAAAATGTATCTCATTGCTGTTTACTTTTTATTTCTTTGGTCATTAGAATTTTCCCCTCCTTGCTTCTTAACTACCATTCTATTCTTCCAAAGTCTTTTCCCCCTGCACCAGGCACGTAATGAAAGGAAATGGCACATAAGGCTTGATCTTCTGAAAAGGCATCTGGGAAGCAGGGCCCCTACTATAGTTAGGTCGGTGAGACACATTTCCAAGAGGCAGAGATTAGAGAGTACCAACACAATCAGTCATCAAGATGGTGCTTTAATGCGATTTTTTTTCTTCTCAAGTTGGAATCTCACTCCATCACCCAGGCTGGAGTGCAGTGGCACGCTCCCAGCCAAAGCAGCCTCAACCTGCTGGGCTCAGGCGATCTTTCCGCCTCAGCCTTTCAGGTAGCTGGAACTACAGGCACATGCCACCACACCCAGCTAATTTTCGATTTATTGTAGAGACGAGGTCTCACCAAGTTGCCCAGGCTGGTCTCAAACCCACAGTCCAGGCAATCGACTCACCTCCGTCTCCCAAAGTGCTGGGAATACAGGCTGAGCCACGGAGCCTGGTCTGCTCCAGATTTCATGGGAAAAGAAAAGCAAACCCTTGCAGAGGGAGGGCTTGGAGTGTAAAATTCCCATCAACCATTATCACCTGCTTCCTCCTCTTCTTGGCCCCTGTGTGCAATCCTAAAGCACAAGACAGTGGCTGGTGAATACGTTGAGTAAAATATCCTTTGGGTTTTAACTATGGCCTGATGATTCTGTAATCTTTGCGAGAGGGAAGAGGAGAGGGAGAAAACCGGTGTATGAAATCAACAAAGATGGTCAAGATGGGGACCCTCTCCTTTCCAACTAAGGGCTCATGGGAAAAGAATTAATAGAAAGCAAGCATGCCCGGCAGCGTGATCAGTGTTGCAGTGTATCCAGAGATGGGACGGAGAAAGGATCAACCCTTTCCCTGGGGGAGACTGGGAATAAAGGCCACACCCAGAGCAGTCCTTTGCGCACCTCTGAGCCCAGTCTAGGCTTTCCAGTAGGAGTTCCTCCGGCAGCAAAGAGGAAGTGGAAGGGCATTGGAGGCAAAGGGAACAGAGTGTGCAGCGCACATGTACGAAAGACATATGCATAGTTATCTGGGTGCGTGACCAGGTGTGCCTGGCTTGTGGCAGGTAGTAACAGGAGATGAGGTAGGTTGGAACCTGATAGGTAAGGTCTCATAGTGCCTGCAGATGGATCTGAGCTTTTTCCTGGAGAGACACTGAATATTCCAGTGGGCGAGCAGCCTCACTGGAGTCAATACTTGATAAAAGCAATTTTATGGTGGCTTTTTCCCTTCTATAATTTTTGCCCAGAAGACTCACCTCAAAACACGGTGTTAGAGAAAGAGAGGACCCAAGTCTGAAGGTGATCCATACTCTATATGATCACAAATGAAACTGTCTGTGGATATCCTTTCGACTGGCTAAAGGAGGCTGGGAAGGTGGGGCAGAACCCTAGACTGACATGTTAATATTCATATCCTTGGTGCCATTTATAGAATGTTAATGGACTTCTGCAAAGGTCTGCCTGGTTCAGGTCCATCACACATTCCACACATGCTCCTCTGAACAGAATCCAACCACCTGGGCCATGACATGGAATGTGCAGCCACACGACCACACAGAAACCTTCCAGAGCTCCACCAGCCTGGCCCCAGTGCAGCCCCCACCCAACTGCCAACCCCACTTCTGACTTGGCCCCAGGCCCACCCTGCTGTTTCTGACTCTTGTTCCACCTGCTATTTCTTCTTATTTTGGCCCCATCTCTGCTCTGAACTCTGTTGCAGTGACCCAGAGGCCAAGCTTCATCTACACCTCTAAAGAGATGGAGGGATAGGAGGTAGCTCCATGAGGCTTAATGATGGATGCAGGAGGAGCTGGCCTAGTGACCCTCCTTCCTCAGTGCCCTCGATCGTGAACCCCACTCTAGAGCACCATATGGACATATGGAGAGTAACATCACATACCTCATCTTCTTTGACTCAGATATTGGGCTGTGTCTTGGGACTTTTAAGTACACACATTAATCCAAGGGTTTCTTTGTTGTTGTTGTTGTTTTTTGTTTTTGAGTTGGAGTCTCACTCTGTCGCCTAGACTGGAGTGCAGTGGCCGCTCCCGGCCACCTGCTGGGCTCCGGCGATCCTTATGCCTCAGCCTTCCAAGTAGCTGGAATTACAGGCATGCGCTACCACGCCCGTTTGATTTTTTGATTTATTGTAGAGATGAGGTCTCACTGCCCAGGCGGGTCTCGAACCCGCGGGCTCAGGCAATCCACTCACCTCAGCCTCCCAAAGGCGCGCGATTACAGGCTGAGCCACCGAGCCCGGCTCAAAACTCATTATTTTAAGGGTTTTATGTACTATGGTAGGCCAAATATGAACAACCAAAGCCTTCCTCTTTGAGTTAGGAGATAGACTTAGTTCCTTAGGTCAATCAGTAAAGCAATAAAATGAGAAAATTTCCCATAACTGAAGAATACAAGGGCTCACTAAATATCAAGCACAAAAAATTAAAACAAACAAAAATCCACATCAGGGCCTAACCTATCATCATAAAATTGCAGAACATCCAAATAAAGTAAAAATCCTAAGTTTTCAGAGAGAAAAACCAGATCGTATATAAAGAATCATGAACCAAGGCCATCATGTTTCTCAATAATAACATCAGAAGCTTGAAAACAATGGATGATGACCACTTACATACCTAATCCTGAATTGTATCCCACATCTTTAAAATAAAAAACAACAACCCGGGCTCGATGGCTCAGCCTGTAATCCCGCACCTTTGGGAGGCTGAGGTGAGTGGATTGCCTGAGCCCGCGGGTTAGAGACCTACCTGGGCAACTTGGCAAGACCTCATCTCTACAATAAATCAAAAATTAGCCGGGCATGGTAGCGCGCCTGTAGTTCCAGCTACTCGGAAGGCTGAGGCGGAAGGATCGCCAGAGCCTAGCAGGTCAAGGCTGCAGTGGCCGGGAGTGGCCACTGCACTCCAGTCTGGGCAACAGGGTGAGACTCCAACTCAAATAAATAAATAAAATAAAAAACAATGAAGTAAGGTCTTAAAAATTCTGAGAGAAATTGTTTCCAATTCTAAACTTAAGCCAAACTTTCAATCAAATGTAAGGTTATGCTAACAGTACCCTGAGTACTTTTATGTTTTCTGCCTTCATATGTCCTTTAAAAGCGATAGGAGAATTTTTTTAAAAGAGGGAATGAAACAACTAAAAGAAAGATGTGGGATCTAGGACACAGGTGATTCAACCCAGAAAAATGACCAAGAGAAATCCTAGAACAATGGCACTACAGACTTCTGTATCTAGTCCTGACTGGGGCAGACAGAAGGCTCCAGGAAGCACAGCCATGGGAGAAAATGAAATGTCAGGTAATCCAAGGCATTTGGCTATGTGGAAAATAAGATTGAGAGGAGTCTTTGCTCAAATGTCACCTTCTCATAAGAACTGCCCTTATCACCCTATAAATATTACAGCTCGTACCTGTATCTATATTCCCAAGTCTCCTTAAATTCCCCTGCCCTTTGGCACCTATCTTTCTAACATACTTTATATTTTACTTATTATATTATTGTCTACCTCCCAACAAGAATGTGTAACAAGGGAAAAAATCTTGGTCTACTTTGTTTAGTGAAGTATCCCAAGCACCAAGAATAATGCCTGGCACATAGTAGGCACTCAGTTAAGTATTCGTTAAATTAATGAGTTGGCAATAGATACATAAATAACTAGACAAATTCAAAGTCTTGAAGTTTTTATCTCTACAAAAAAGTAATTCTGTTGTTATAAAAATAGAAAATATTATAATGCATGATCATATTTACAGTCATAATAACAAATACCAAATATTAATGTAATAAAATTTATAAATATACTGAGGAAAGGAAGGAGAATGAGGGAGGAAGGAGTACAAGGAAGTTAAATTCTCAATTACTGTAGCAGAAGGTAAAAAAAAAATCTAGAAATAGCAGTCTAGAAATTTGGAGGGAAATAACAAAATGAATAGCTGAAAGAGTTAGAAGAAGTTGCTTCTAGAAACCAAGATGGGAAAGAAGAATCAGGTAAAAGAATTTTTGGTTTGCTTTTTGGTCAAATTTTGCAAATGTCTGCATTTGTGAGTCTGGTTAAACCAAGCCATGTGTTCTTTCAACAAGAAAATAATAAAATCAGAAATGGTGCTTTTGCCTTATTCTGAAAAACATCACAGAGACTACCAAAACAAGTGCTATATCGGCCTCCAGTAGCCCAAGGTAGACACTTTACTAGTTGGTGCTACCAAAAGCATACAAGAAATACCCCAAAATAAAGTGATGTTTTCTCTACGTGACCATAAAATTGTCCCTAGGCATTTCCTCTCCTTTCTACCCATCTTTCACATTGCCACCAGAGATAGCACAGGTTGGATAATGTCTCTCCTCTACCCTAAAATTTTTAGTGGCTCACAGAATAAAGTTCAGACTATTCAGTTTAGCATTCAAAGACTTCCACCATATGGTCTCAGAATGCCTTTTTCAGCTTCACTTTCTACTACATATCTTTTTTTTCTTTGAGTCAGGATCTCACTCTGTCGCCCAGGCTAGAGTGCAGAGACACGCTTGTGGCTCACCACAGTCTCAACCTCCTAGGCTCAGGCAATCCTTCTGTTTTAGCCTCCCAAGTAGCTGGTATTATAGGCGCATACCACCACACCCAGCTAATTTTTTTGATGTTTTGGAGAGACCAGGTCTTGCTATGTTGCCCAAGCTGATCTCCTAGAGTGATTCTCCAGTCTCACCCTCCCAAAGTGCTAGGAATACAAGCATGACCCACCACACTGGGCTTCTACTGCATATCTTTGCATACTTTCTCTTTATTACATTACCATTTATCTCTCCAACTAACCCCTCCCTCTTTTTCTAAGTGTTTGCTTATTTGTACATTTGTTCACATTCATTTTTTGTTTTTTGTTTGTTTTGTTTGAGCTTGAAATATCCTTTCTTTCCACTGACACTTGAAATTGGATTTAACTTTCAAGGTCCATTTCAAATGTTTACTTCTCCCTCCTCTCCCCAGTCCCATCATATCACTGCTTAAAATAAATCACTCCTTTTTGGTTCCCAAAATACATTTCTCATACCATTGTTTAGCACTCAAATTCTAGTTGTGGTGGACTTATCGGTCTCCTTAAATTCTATTTTTAGGCTTCCTTGTGTTGACTGCTCTTTCCAATTGCAGTAGTCTTCCTAATATTTGTACCTTTCCTCACTCCTACCTGGCCTTAACTTGGGTAGTTTTGTGATCTTGGTAGAACATGTCTGATTATGTTATACATTCAAGGACAAGAAAGAACAGGAAGACCAAGTAGCAGCTATTACAAAGATACAAGTGAAAGAGGTTGAGGCCTGAACCAAGGCAGTAGGAGTAAAAGGTAAAAAAACAAAACAAAACAAAAATGGGTACTTCCACCTATTGCTAATGGCTTTTATTTTATTTATATTAACAGTATTACATTCATACTAATCAAAATTCAGAAGGTACGAAAGAATATACAGTGAAAAGTCTTCCTCCTACCTCAGTCTCCAGTTACTCAATTCCCTATCCTAGAGGCAATCAGGTTCTTATATGTCCTTCTAGAGATGTTTTATGCATAAACAAGTAAATCATATTATATACATGCTAACATATATACACTCAAATATATTGTATATGCATATTAAATTCTTATCCTTTTATCTTCTTTACACAAACGATAACATACTATTTACACTGTTCTGTACATCTTGAATTTTTCTTTTTCTTTTTTTTTTGAGTTGGAGTCTCACTCTGTCGCCCAGACTGGAGTGCAGTGGCCGCTCCTGGCCACCGCAGCCTCGACCTGCTGGGCTCCGGCAATCCTTCCGCCTCAGCCTTCCAAGTAGCCGGAACTACAGGCGTGCGCTACCACACCCAGCTGATTTTTTGATTTATTGTAGAGATGAGGTCTTGCTGCCCAGGCGGGTCTTGAACCCGCAGGCTCAGGCAATCCACTTACCTCAGCCTCCCAAAGGCGCAGAATTACAGGCTGAGCCACCAAGCCCGGCTTTGAATTTTTCTAATTCAGTCCTTCTGAAGCGCATTTACCAATATATAGGTGCATACAAATAATACATCATATATATATTTAAAAATGTTCACATCCTTTAATAAGGAATCCTGGGCCCAGGTCCTATTAAAAATTTAGGGGGGGGGGATGGGATTAACAGTAGCAAATATCTGTCTGGGGCTGGGAAAACACCTCTTATCAACGGGGTGCCTGAATGAAACGCAATTGTACACCTAACCCTTAACTGTACCCCACAAAACCATAATAAAAAATACTGATTAATTATTAAAAAAAAAAAAATTTAAAAGAAGGAAAAACTAAACAAAATAAGAAAATACTAGAGATGGAGTTATGGTGACCTTTATTCTCTCTCCAAAATTGTTGTGTTCCTTCTTAGCAGATGACAAAAGAGGGGAGAGAATATAAAAATACTTCAGAGTCAGTATTCAAATTTGGTAACTAATTGTCCATTCTTTTTTGCCACAGTGGTGTCAATACTCTAATATCTGAATTTGATGTCAAGGACTATCACTGCTTTATAGACAGAACACACACACAATAAAAGTAAACTGTACGTATGAATTGACCAAGATTTCACAACGTTCTTGACTTTGAAACTATCAGGAAATAGAGCAACCTTAGCACAAACCACCAAGGGCACAGCAGCCAACAAGGAAAACAAATGCTTTAGTTGACATGTACTGAAACAGGCTTCGCCAGTATCTGGAGTTATAAATTATGCCAAAGAACTACTTACCCTGAGGTATTTTGCCAGTGTTTTCCAAGCTCTCCTAGTCTATTTTAACTTGATTTTAACTGAAAAATAGAGTGTATAGCTCAGAGGAAAAAAATATAAGTCTTCTCATCTACAAGGAGTCAGTACTTCTACAGGAGACAGGTAACTAATTAACTCATTAAATTAAAGACAATTACTTGGCAATGTCAGTAAACCTGTTGCCTGAACAGACAGAACCAAAGAGGGAATTTAGAACTGAAACTAGAATGTACCCACAGTCAGTCTAAATGCTAAAATATTTTATATATTATGCTAACAGAGAAAAGCTTACTGTACTTCAAAACTGGGGATACAGTTAAACCAAAAGTATTTTTAATTACTTTTAAAATGAGAATGACCCACTTATTTTTAAAAACTTAATTACTTTTCATGCTTATTTTAATCAATTGGGTAATAATTTTTTTTTTTTTTTGAGTTAGAGTCTCACTCTGTTACCCAGGCTAGAGGGCAATGGTACACTCATGGCCACTGCAGCCTCGACCTGCTGGGCTCCAGTGATCCTTCTGCCTCAGCCTTCCAAGTAGCTGGAACTATAGGCATGCACTACCATGCCTGGCTAATTTTTTTTTTTTTAATTTATTGTGGAGACAAGGTCTTGCCAAGTTGCCCAGGCTGGTCTTGAACCTGCAGGCTCAGGCAATCCACTCACCTTGGCCTCCCAAAGATCTGGGATTACAGGCTGAACCACTGAGCCCAGCCGGGTAATAATGCTTTAAACAGACTTTTAAAATAGTAAGCATGGCCTAGGATAACACATGTAGTTAGAAATAAGAAAATGTCAAGTGGTCTATTGAGGCCTCCTCCTTCTGCTAATCAAAATGACTTTAGTATTTAAACTAAAAATGATAAAAAGCTATTTAAAGCAAGGTTTTGGGTCTTCTAGGCTAATACTTATGTTAAAGATTTAATATATTAGTAATTTAGTAGTTTTATCGTATCATTTCCATTTTGTTCCAATCTTTTCAAAGGGTGAATACAAATGACTTTAAATGAAATTAATCAAATATTACATTCATACTCTAAATAACTTTAGAGTTAATCATTTGCCATTTCAAAGATGTCTCTTAAGTAGTTGTAAATCCCTCTTGGGCAAAAAGTCAAGGACACATGAAAGACATTGACAGAATGTGGCTGACAGTATCTGAACAAAAATAGGTGGTCTATTTTCTTAAACTTTTTCCAAACCCAACTCAAATATGTGAAATAGAAAAGTACACATAGCTTTGACATTTCCAGAAACATTTAAATTCACATTAAGCATAGTTCACATGTGCTTGAAAAAGCCTTAGCATTCTGAAGCTTGGGAAATAAAACAGATCTTATGAGAGATCAGAATCCTCATACATTTCATCAAAATTACTGTCTATAAAAGATGGCAGGGGCCGGGTTCGGTGGTTCAGTGTGTAATCCCAGCACTTTGGGAAGACAAGGTGAGTGGATTGCCTAAACCCACGGGTTTGAGACCGGCCCGGGCAACTTGTTGAGACCTCGTCTCTACAATAAATCAAAAATTAGCTGGGCGTGGTAGCATGCACCTGTAGTTCCAGATACTTGGAAGGCTGAGACAGAAGGATCACCTGAGCCCAGCAGGTTGATGCTGGGGTGGTCGTGAGTGTGCCACTGCACTCCAGCCTGGGTGACAGAGTGAGACTGCAACTCAAACAAAAAAAAGATGGCAGGCCTTACTATACAGATATATATATAATTACACTTAACTACCTCTAGTTCCAAATGAGATCATGTCATCTAGAAATGTTTTGCCTATCAGGCCAACGGAACAACATATCAAGGCCTCAACTGACTGGAGTAAATTGGATAGTAACTCCTTTGCAATTTACCAAACTTAACCTTAAGTAACCTTCAGAATGTATGCAACCTACATTACTACATTAACTATATTATATGAGCTACACATTACAAAGAGCTCACACACAACCCTAAGTTTCCACTAACAAAAAAAGAAACAGTCTAAATGATACAAATTACCTGTTTAAATGGCTTAAATTAATAAACATCTTTTGATGTTTTATGTCTCGGAAAGATATTCCAGAGACTATAAAGGAAAATTCTGATGTGTTATGACCAGAAAACTAGTTACTTTTTAAAAATTACATGATATATCAAGATCAAGGAGTCCTCTTTTCAAGTATGCACACCAAAACTAAGACAATACATCCAGAAATACTACTTTTTAAGTCAAAAATCTGCTGAGACCAAATCTTTAAGGTTATTTTGCATTCATTTTAAAACTGTGCTGGGTACTATGCCTGGTACTGAGGATGCAGCGATCAACAAGACATGGCTTCTGATTTTAAGAAGCTCAAAGACAATGGCATGATGGACACTGAAACTGGGGTCAGAAAACTTGGGTTCTAAACCCCTGTGCCATTAACTCATTGACAATTTTTGGGCAAAACATGCAGTTTCTCCTAGCCTCTTCTTTAACAAAGGATTACAGAAAAATAGTTGTCCTGTTATGAGGCAAAAATGAGATCCTGAACACCAAAGCAAATTGTAAAACATATGCATATTGCAATAGTTATTGTAAAATGCTTAGAAACAGAAAGGTATGGGATCCCAGTTTCCCTCTTACTTATTGAATTTTCCTGCTTTTGCCCAAACATGAAGAAGTTATTGTTCTAACTCTTCATCTCTCTCCAAATCAAGGTTTCCTCAGGGTTGGCTTTCAGTACTCCTCGGCTTACCACGAGATCAGTCCTGACTGGTTTAGGCAGCTTCTTCTCTGCTTATCCAACATGTGGCTGTAATATGAGTCAAAACAAACTGTTCCTCCATGACTCTGTTCCAACTGAGATGAACTGACATTTTCAGATCTTAACATCCTTTCAATTTCTGTAACTCAAATGACAATGTCACAAAGTTCAATAACTATAGATAGATTTTCACATAGAGCATGTCCCATATAGAAAAATGCATTATGTGAACAATGGAAGAACATGATATGTACCAAGGCAAGAGCTGAGCATATGAAGCTAATCCTCTTGCTGCCCTTCACTATTACTGTCCTTACTTCCAACGGAAGCCAAATTTAGTCAGGAATGCATGCCCTTTTACTGCACCAGTGCTATACATAAGGAGCAAAGACCACAGCAGATTTGACAAACAAACCCTGTTATAACAGTACAGTGTGTAATTCACCTTATTTTAGTATATTGGCTCAATTGGAATAAAAGAGTACTTTATCATAAATAATATATATTTTTATTTATTTATTTATTTTATTTTATTTTTTGAGTTGCAGTCTCACTCTGTTGCCCAGGCTGGAGTGCAGTGGCACACTCACAGCCACTCTAGCATCGACCTACTGGGCTCTGGCAATCCTTCTGCCTCAGCCTTCCAAGTAGCTGGAACTACAGGCGTGTGCTACCACACCCAGTCAATTTTTTTTTTTAATTTATTGTAGAGGTAAGGTCTTGCGAAGTTGCCCAGACTGTTCTCGAACCCATGGGCTCAGGCAATCCCCTCACCTCAGTCTCGCAGAGTGCTGGGATTACAGGCTTGAGCCCCATGCCAGGTCTTATTTTATTTTTTAAAACAAGGTCTCACTTTGTCACCAAGACTGGAGGGCAGTGGCACAATCCTAGCTCACGGCAGTCTCACTCCTGGGCTCAAGCAATCTTCCCAGCTCAGCCTCCTAAGCAGATGAGATTACAGGAATGTACCTCCAATAAATAATATTTTAAGCCGGGCGCAGTAGCTCACATCTGTAACCCCAGCTCTCTGGGAGGCTGAGGCAGGATCACTTCCTGAGATCAAGAGTTCAAGACCAGCCTAGGCAACATAGTGAGACCTTGTTTCTATAAAAAAAATTTTTTTTTAATTAGTCAAGCATAGTGGTGTGCACCTGTAGTCCTAGTTACCTGGGAGGCTGAGGCAGGATCACTTCCTGAGACCAAGAGTTCAAGACCAGCCTAGGCAACATAGTGAGACCTTGTTTCTATAAATTTTTTTTTTTTTTTTTTTTTTAAATTAGCCAAGCACAGTGGTGTGCACCTGTAGTCCTAGTTACCCGGGAGGCTGAAGCAAAAGGATCACCTGAGCCCAGAAGGTTGAGGCTGCCATAATCATGCCTCTGCACTCCAGCCTGGGAGACAGAGTAAGATACCATTCAAATAATAATAATAATAATATTTTAATGAGAAAAAATAATTTTAAATACATATGGATGCATTTACTTTTTTATTTTTGAATTGGAGTCTCACTCTGTCGCCCAGACTGGAGTGCAGTGGCATTTACTTTTTAATTTTAACTTTATTAAGCCAATTTAATTTTAAAACAGATATTTTAGTTAGTAATGCAAAATTTTTCTGATATACTAAAATCAACTACATGTGCATTAGGGAAAAGCTAGTTTATACATCTAATTTTACTTAGTATTTCCAGTTGTATATTTTGCACACACTAGAAACAAAACCTTCCATTGATTTTGCTAAGGAAATTCTGCAGAACCCCGTCTTTCTAACTCGGATTGCTTCCATTAAATACCATGTGCTTATCTTTCTTTTCACTTTAATATATTTTCACTGTTCATTATAGCAAATCCTACTGTCAACTACTGAACAATGCAATTCCTAATAGAATATAGAGGTACAAAATCCTTATTAATCCTGAAATCAACTGATGCTACCATAATAAACTAGGTCTACCATAACAATTTTCTCCTAAAAACAACTAAAAACCTTGGAAGTAAAATAGTGATCCCAGAGAACCCAATAACAAACTAGAATGCTTCTCAGGGCAGATTAAGTTGAATAATTAATTTGCATTGTTATTTAAATAAATACTTCAATCTTTTGGCCTAAGTAACCATGGGAACATACAAGAAGCATATATATGTATAAGCCCGGGCAAATCATGCTTTCTTAACAATCAAGATGCAGCTCCTAGGGGGATGGAATGCCTTCAAGTTGATAAGCCTTGATTAAATACAAGATGTTTGCCATATAGAAGTAAGGACCTTTATCCTGGTAGGGAGCAGAAAGAATTAAAAGAACTTAGATCAACCAAATGCAATGTATGCACTTAGCATGGATCTTGTTTTTAATAAGTTAATTTTTAAAAATGAAACAATCAGGAAATTTCAACACTGAATAAAAATTGATAACAGTAAGGAATTTTTAAAGGTGTGATAATGGTATTATGGCATGGTTAGGTTTTCAGAGTCTTTATCTTTTAGAGAGACATACTAAACTATTTATGAATGCAGCAATATGATATCTGGGAATGGCTTCAAAATAAACCAGTGTGGCCGCGATATAGAAGCAAGATAAGCTATGATAATTGTTCAAGCTGAGTGACAAGTATATGGTGATTCATTATATTATTTTCTCTAGATTTGTATATATTTGAAATTTTCCATTATAAAAAGTTCTTAAAAGGCTACAGCAAAATAATGAAATGATTGTTCATGTACTAAACATATCTGTGTCTCCAAACAACTAAGGTAAAAAGGCAAATTGCATTAAAATACATAAAGCAAGGCTCCTCCATTTACTGTATAACTTTGAGCAAATTATTTAATCTTCCTGGGGCTAAGTTTCCTTGTTTGTAAAATGGCAATACTAATAGTATCTACCTTATAACATTGTTCTGAGGATTAAATATGATTTTAATAAAACACTTAAAATCATGCCTTATACATAACAGTAACTCAGTAAGCATTAGCTATTATTATTATGCTTTTAAGCACACACATACATGCACACACACACACACACACACACATACACACTCTTAAAAAAAACCCCTTATTTTCTAAGTAAATACATGGGAAAAGATCAGGAAGAAACACAACCAAGAACAGTAGTTACTTCTTAGATGGCAGGGAAATTTGGGGATTTGGATTAGGGTTTAGGAAGAACTTCAAGCCTTCAGCCTTATACGGAATGTTCTAATTCTTTTAAAAAACAATATAGCCAGGCACGGTGGCTCAAGCCTGTAATCCCAGTAATTTGGGAGGCAGAGACAAAAGAATTGCGTGAGCCCACGGGCTCAAGAACAGCCTGGGCAACTTGACAAGACCTCATCTCTACAATTAAAAAAAATTAGCCAGGCAAGGTGGCGCATGCCTGTAGTTCCAGCTACTTGGAAGCCTGAGGCAGAAGGATCGCCTGAGCCCAGCAGGTCAAGGCTGCGGTGGCCGGGAGCATGCCACTGCACTCCATCCTGGGCAGCAGAGTGAGACTCCAATTCAAAATAAATAAATAAAAACAAAATATTCATGTAAGAATGTGTCATTTAATTGGCTATTGACCATGAGTCCTTTAAGAACAGTCCTTTAAGAACAGGAGGCACAGGGTGCCTCATTTATCCTTATAAATTAAGCACCTAGCACAGTGGTTAGCTCTGAGCAGGACAATCAAAAGCAATCTGTGAACAGAACTTCTCAAAACAATAAGCCATGGAATAGAAAGTGTAGGGAGTAGACAGGAAAGAAGTTGGGGAGAAGAGGACCATTACAAGAAAAAATCTGGAAGACTGGAGGTATCCAAAGAAAAAATAAGGTAAGGCTACATTTCCTCCTAAAAGGTCTTCATTTTGATTATTTATTGTAATTTCACATAAGGCATTATGCAGATAGTATAAGAGCAGTGCTTCAAAGAGTTATCAAATACAGTAGGGTTGACTTGGAAACACAGAATTTCTTGCCATCTTTCTATCCCAGCCTCCTCAAAGCCATCTCCAGGTTCCCAGGTTTTTCAATCATTTATATGATGTACATATACATTTATTGCTTTTAACCACCCTAGCTTTCCTTCTCCCTTTTCCTACTAACTGCATGCTAATTTTCCTTAAAGGTACACACCTCACTCACTCTCAATTTACACAGGTTACTTAAGTGGGGCTGACTTGACTCAATAGTTCCAGAGGTGAGCACGTGAACCAGATCCGGCCAATGAAAGAACTACATCCCTTTGGCACAAAGTAGTTGTGTTGGGAGAAGGAGTGGGAGGTGAGAGTGGCAATAACTACTAAATTTAACCTAGGAACTGGGGAAAAGGCACCATCAATATGCAGAAAGTGCTGAACTAGGATTCTAATCTGGGGCTGTTCAACATGGCAAAGCCTGTCTGAGAATAATGCCAGCACAACCAAAACTAAGAGATGAGAAGTCCATGATCCCTGTGATATCAGTTAAACTCCCAATCCAGACATGGCTAGAGCCAGTACACTCTTAGATCAAGCAAGTTTAACCAAACTTAAGACTGAAATAGTCTTGACTAGCATCTCTTCAAAATGTTGTTTCTTCCAGTACTAGAAGCTCAATGCTGGTCAGTGGTTTTAGTGGAAGAAATTTCAGAAATTTCCACAAAGCTGGACAGAAAACAGGAGAGTGGTAACTTAAAAAAAGAAGAAAATAAATAGTTAACACACAAAAATAAATCCTAAAGTCTGTCTTTCAGGTCTGTGTCTTGGTATTCCAGAGCCTCTGGTTAGATTATTATTCCTTTTCTGGTCCAGACTGAGAAACTGAAGGTTCAGAAGAAAACTACAAACATCTTCCACAGGTTCTCAGATCTCTCACTTAGACTATGGCCATACCTCACTTTAGAACCTTACAGACTAGAGAGAAACTATCTCTTATGTTGCTATTTCTGACTATAAGGATTTGTGAAGATCTTCAGATGCATGTCTCAAGAATGTGAGCAATTAACTGATTACACATACACAATCATAAATACATATGAACATCTTTATTAGGTTACTTTGTCAGACGCAGCACAGTTATCTGGAAGAAGACAAGGGATTCAGATCCTATACAGGGGGAAAAAAAAGTCCTCATCTCAGAAATGAAAAGAAGGAAGGGGACAAGGAGCTAAGATTTCTTTGGTTCTTCATGTGTCAGGCACACTTCACACAATACTTCATTTAATCTTTACAACATCCCTATATGCTAGGTACAGTTTCCTTCTTAGAAAGAGGAGAAAACAGGCTCCAAAAGTAATGTAAGCATCTGAGGCCAAAAGGTTTCAAATGAGGATTCAAACACAGGTTAAAGTAAAAAAGCTCATGTAGGCTCCAGCTATAATCTGCTGCCTCCTGGATGAAAAGGAGCTTCATCCAGCTCCAGACGTTCTAAGAATCCTATAGCCAGGAGGAAATTACATCAGAGGAATCATTGTCTACTCAGCCACCTATAGGTAAGCATGGAAATGCAAAAGAAACAATTTACATATAAGTATGATCTATTAAAATGTGATCCATTTAAACTATAAATTCAACATTCCACTTCCAAGGCAAAAGACAGTCAGTGGTTTTCATGCAGCAGTTAGAAAAAATTCAAATCCTTCTACCTGACCTACACACAAGATCCTGCCTAGTGGTTGCTTCCACCTCATCTCTAACTGGTCATTCACGCCCACATTTACCAATACCTCAGGCACACAGGCCTTCTTTCTGTTTGTTGAACATACCAAACCCTCTTCTACATCTAGCCTTTGCACGTGTGAGCCCTCTGTTTGGAATTCTCTCTATCACCTTTACTTATCTTTTTCCCTTATTCATCTTTTAGTTCTCAACTCTTAATATTACCTCCTCAGGACCCTTCCCTGACCACTCTCTTGAAAAACAGTTAACAGAATTTTCTTACTGGACTTGTCACAACAGGTAGTAAGCTTTTTTAAAAAATAGATTTAAGCCGGGCTCAGTGGCTCAGCCTGTAATCCCACGCCTTTGGGAGGCTGAGGTGAGTGGATTGCCTGAGTCTGCGGGTTCGAGACCCGCCTGGGCAACTTGGTGAGCCCTCATCTCTACAATAAATCAAAAAATCAGCCGGGCATGGTAGCGTGTGCCTGTAATTCCGGCTACTCAGAAGGCTGAGGCGGAAGGATCGCCAGAGCCCAGCAGATCGAGGCTGCGGTGGCCGGGAGCGGCCACTGCACTCCAGTCTGGGCGACAGAGTGAGACTCCAACTCAAAAAAAAAAAAAAAACCAGATTTAAAAAAATAGACTTGTTTATTGTCTGTCTCACCCTAGAATATGAGGTCCTACCTTCACTAAACTCCTCTATCTTGTCCCACCCCTTATGGAGTTCCTCTTTCTTATCCCGATAATGGTATACCCTACTACAGTGCTTAGCCTGGTACATAGTAGGCAATTTAAAATGTATTGATTGGTAGTAGAAGACAATATTACATTTAATAACACTAATTTTATCTTTTCTGGGTGACAGAGAGACTCCGACTCAGAAACAAACAAACAAAAAAACTACAGATCCTCTTTTGTGTGCCCTACCCTGGATTTTTTCAACCCAATTTAAGCCAGGACGTCTTCTTTTAGCTTCTGGTTCTGAATTGCTGGATTCTTACTTTTTAAATTGCTCACTTGCTCAAAACTTATAACGTACACACTAAGACTTTATTTTTATTTTCCTCTTTATTCCTCCCCCAACCAAGTTATCCTTTCTTACCTTTCTCAATGCTCATTAAATCATACACAAACATATATATGTGTAAACATACATACAACATACATGAAGTGACTTTTACAAATCAGAATCATGACTACATACACTTCTTTTCATCTTTCTTAAAAGTACATTGAAAATTCCTCTAAATTAGCTGTTATAGGTTTAATGCATTCTTTTTAGCATCTGCATAATTTTCCATAAAATTTATTTATGTAAGTTCTCCACCACTGCCCTTTGATAGCATTTATTTTGTTTCCTTTTTTTTTTTAAGGAAAAATTGAGCACTGCAATTTACAACCTTGTACATATGTATATATTCTTATGAGTATTCTTGTTTATCTGGGATAAATATCCCAAAAGCAAGACTGTTTGTTCAAATGGTATTTTCTTTTCATTTTAAACCATTGCCAGATTGCTTTTCAAAGAGTCTTTGTTTCCACAAGCACTGTATGAGAGTGGCTTTTCTCCACATTCAGCCTCAGTAGATGCTATCACTCTTTAATACTTGATAATCTTATGGCAACTCTAATATTGTAGTACACACACCACATTTTTTAAAACATAGCTCTAATGTGTATTCTAACAAGGAGGGTCTCCTGCTAAAAGCCCTGCTTAATTATTTTTTCAGCCTCAGCCTACTGCCAAAAACAAATAAGTAAATATATATTATGCAGGCCAGGCTCGGTGGCTCAGCCTGTAATCCCGCGCTTTGGGAGGCCGAGGTGAGTGAATTGCCTGAGCTCGCGGGTTCGCGACCCACCTGGGCAACTTGCCGAGACCTCATCTCTACAATAAATCAAAAAAATTAGCCGGGCGTGGTAGCGAGCACCTGTAGTTCCAGTTACTTGGAAGGCTGAGGCGGAAGGATCGCCGGAGCCCACTAGGTCGAGGTTGTGGTGCGATTGAGTGAGACTCCAACTCAAAGAAAAAAAAAATATATATATACATAATGCAAACAAATATTTACCGAATTAAAGGACATTTCGTTCTGTTAAAAATTAATGCTATCATAAAAACCCTAAGGAAGAATCACTCTTTGTTTTTATACTGACAGCACCTTCTTCCATTTATTCTCTAAAATAAACACGATTTTTAAAAATGCATTTTCATAATTTTATATGGAATATGATTTTCACTGTTACATTGGTGATAACAATTTTTTTAAAAGACCGACCCTATCTCTGCAAAAATTAAAAATTACTGAAGCCCAGTAGATTGAGGCTACAGTGAGGTGTGATTGTGCCACTGTACTCCAGCCTGGGTGACAGTGTGAGACCCTGTCTCTAAAAAAAGAAAAACAGAGTATTTCAGTATTTGAGGTCTACATTTCAGTAAAGTTTGGGATGGCATATGCATAGTATCAACATGTGTTGCTTTTATCATACTGATAAACAACAGAAAGTCTATCAACTAAAAAAATGAGAGATATTTTAAAAATCATTCATTTAAAAGTTTTTGATAAATCTACTTTGCCATAAAACACAGACAGGATGAATTCTTCATTTTGAAATTGGTCAGACTTAAAACAAATAACCTGTGACATTCCTGTTGTCCCTACTTTACCTCCCTCTTCATTGTGTCTATTCTCTCCTTTTGCTACTGTACACTTCTGATGTAGCTAAATTGGGTCAATGATAGTGTGTGGGTGAAAGAGGTTAAACGGGAGGATAAATCAAGAAATGACAGTTGTAAGGGTAGCAATGGTAAAATCTTAGCTTGACAACTGGTTTTAAAATTACAGCACGGCCTAACACATAAGAATTCATTTGTTTTGCTCTAGTTTTATAAAATTGGCAGGGGTGGGAGCAGAAGATAGCAGAATCTTGGTAAATATGGTTGGACTTTCTCTTAACTAATAAAAAATATAGCACATCAAAATTTGAGAATAAGAACACAGAAAAGGCCGGGTTCGGTGACTCTAGCTATAGTCCCAGCACTTTGGGAGGCGGAGGTGAGTGGATTGCCGGAGTCCACAGGTTTAAGACCAACCCAGGCAACTTGGAAGGATCGCTGGAACATAGAACATAGAAAAAATAAACCTATTACCCTATAATCCGATTAATGCTTTACTCTTTTTCTTTTCTTTTCTTTTTTTTTTTTTAGTTGGAGTCTCACTCCGTCACCCAGGCTGGAGTGCTGTGGCACACTCACGGCCACCCGACCATCAACCTGCTGGGCTCAGGCGATCCTTCTGCCTCAGCTTTCCAAGTACATGGAACTACAGGCGGGGGCTTACCACATTCGGCTAATTTTTTTGATTTATTGCAGAGATGAAGTCTTGCTAAGTTGCCGGGGCTAGTCTTGGGCCCGCAGGCCCAGGCAATCCACTTGCCTCGGCCTCCCAAAGTGCTGGGATTACAGATTTGAGTCACCACACCCAGCCAATGCTTTATTCTTATAAAGCTCTTCTCATGAACTCTCACATGAATTCTCATGTAATTCCACTAAACATAGATATACCAGTACTTTCAAATAGAAATCCTGATATTTTACAAAACAAATGCCTTTCGAGCCAAATTGACTATTTGTGAGCCCAGAGAAGTAATGCAACAGATCCATATTTTACAAAGTACAGCTTTTAATTGTATTCTAAAATTTAAAATTAAATCTTCTTTTTGTTGTCTCTTAATAGCTCAAATTATCCTGAACTCGACCCCCAAATCAAATCATATCAATAACAAAGCAATCTGTATTTTAACCTTTGACTATACCCTTTTTATCCCTAATTCTCTTTCCCACTTCAGTTGTGGATATTACTTATAAATCAGTTCCTGATCCTCTCTCCTGTATTATATTTAAACCCCTTAGTCACAAAGATTCATCTACTTTCATCTATCACCTATATAAATTTATATCTGTCCAAACTTGACTTTAATTTAGTATGACATTTGTTTAGCAGCTAAACTTAAACCCACCCCATCTACCAAAATTCCCCAAATAGATGCCGTATCAATTAAATCTATCCCAAAATGACCAGGTTCACTACTTCTTCCTTTACTTCCATATTTAATATAAAATAAATAGATTCTTCCCTTACAAAGTCCCTGGTATTGGTCTTCCTTTCAATTTCCCCAGCCATTCGCCACTCCAGGCCATTATCTCTCACAAGTAATTATTTCAATAGCCTCTTAGCTAACCTACTTCCAACCTCTTCATACTTTATTCAACATACACAAAGAACAGCCAGAATTCACCACTTCAATTTGCCAAGTCAGAAGCCCACCGTGGCTCCCTACTGTTTCAAATCCAAACTCCTTAGCCAACTGTTTTAGATAGTTACAGTGTAAACTGGGCTCGGTGGCTCAGCCTGTAATCCCGCGCCTTTGGGAGGCTGAGGTGAGTGGATTGCCTGAGCCCGCGGGTTCGAGACCCGCCTGAGCAGGCGAGACCTCATCTCTACAATAAATCAAAAAATTAGCCGGGCATGGTAGCGCGCGCCTGTAGTTCCAGCTACTTGGAAGGCTGAGGCGGAAGGATCGCCGGAGCCCAGGAGGTCGAGGTTGCAGTGGTCGGGAGCGGCCACCGCACTCTAGTCTGGGCGACAGAGTGAGACTCCAACTCAAAATAAAATAAAAAAAAGATAGTTACAGCGTAAAGGTACTTTTTAATTTCATCACCTAAGTAACCACTTTTCCTTTTTTTTTTCTTTAGAGATGAGGTCTCACCAAATTGTCCCAGCTGATCACAAACCCGTAGGCTCAGACAATCCTCTTGCCTCACCGTCCCAAAGTGCTAGGATTACAGGCTTTATTTTCTTAAACTTCTTAACACAGCTGCCATTAGCCCCAGTACCTTTCTCTTTCAAAAATCATCCCATTTCAAGATCCTATAAGCAGTGTAGTATGAGGTTTAAGAGAATAGGTTCAGGAGTTTGATTTAAATCTTGTCTCTATTACTTTTTTTTTTTTTTTAATTTTTAAGAGACATGATCTCTTTCTGTTGCCCAGGCTGAAGTGCAGGATCATAGCTCACCGCAGCCTCAAAATCCTGGGCTCAAGCTTTCCTCCTGTCTCAGTCTCTAGACAAGCTGGACTACAAGTGTGAGCCACCATGTCCAGCTTATTAGAGACAGGGTCTCACTAACTTGCCCAGGCTTGTCTCAAATTCCTTGCCTCAAGCAATCCTCCCATCTCAGGCTCCAGATTAGCTGGTCTTAAACTCCTGGGTTCAAGCAATCCTCTGGCCCTGGCCTCCCAAAGTGCTGGGATTACAGGCATACGCCACTGTGCACAGTCTTCTACCACTTTTGAATAAAGTGATATTGACCAAGTCATTTAGCCTGATTTGGTACAACAGAGATAAGAAACCTACCTCCTAAGACTGTTATAAAAATTAACATAATATCCTTAAAGCAGAAGGTCAATTTCCACACTCTAAATGATCCAAAAATGCCAGTCATTGTCATTATTATTACGCAGTCACTATGATCTAGGAAGCCAATCTGATTGCTCCACCAGTCTATGCATTTGCCTTCATATTCTTGACTCTCTCAGTCATAGACCATTAGAGATGGAATGGACCTCAGAGAGGAGCTAGTCCAATCATATGTCCTTCATCATTTAAGTCTTGGCTCTCTTCTCCTTTTCAATTATTCAACTGTTGTCTACTACTGAAGCAAATACAAGTGCATAGCACACAGCACTTTCCTCAGAAAATATTTGTTGAGTAAATATTTAAGCTAAGTGCTAAAGAAATATGTAGTTAGTTTGATTTTTATCTTCTAGTATAGGTAAAATATTAACAAACCATATACAACTATAATAACTGTTTCTAAACAGTACCCTGTAGCTTCAAGTAACTATGCTTTGAAGTATTCCAGCCAAAAATAAAAATCTAATGTTACTTGGTAAGTGGCCTAAAATTGATCCAGCTAGCTGTATTATATCCTTCTAGCTGTGCTACAGTTCAATTCTAGTTCTGAATTCCACAAATTTTCAACATAAAAATGAGAGCATCATCAAAATAATATGTAAAAAGATAATAATAATATCTAAAACATTAAATGAAAAGTTAAGATTAAATAGCTGTCAAGAAGTAGGCATAATGCTGGCCTCCACCCTTGTACCTCTACCTATATCCTCAGCCACCCCAGCCCTGCCCCCCAAAAACCAAAAAACAAATCCATACAGAATCACAGTGGTTTTTTTTTTTTTTTTTCTCGTAGAAGTTTTAAAGCCGGAGAGACCTCCATTCTCATTTCTTTATGTCCCATTGAGTCCCACATGAGAAGATGAAACCCAGGAAGGCTGGATGATTAGCCTAAGGGCAGAAGCAGGGACGGGAAGTGAACCAGTATACCTGATGCCTAGTTCAGTGCTCTTTTAACTATATCATACAGCATTCCAACTGATTTCTTCCATACTTACTTATTTCTAGAAAATCAAATTCACTATCTGACATGAACTCACAAAACAGTTGACTATAATCACAGGGTGTGGCTAATACTGACTTTGTTGTTGCTGTTGTTATTCTCAAGAATACTTGAGAAATAAAGGTTTCAAGTCATTAATGGACCTTTTATATTATAATTACTTTTGTTCTAGAAAAGGTACTGCCCTTATGAAATTTTTGTAAAATATAAAAGTCCCATTTTCACTAATTCTTTTTCATGAACTACACATATATATGGTCATCTATGCAGCCTCCTCCCCAACAATAGCTTAAGCAAACCACATGTCTCAAATAAAAATGTCATCTATTCCAGGCTCATATCAGCATGTTAGAATCTGTTCCTAATATAGAATCATAGACTTTTGGAATTGGAAGGAACCTTGGAGATCACCTCTCATTTCACAGATGAAAATAATACACAGCAGGGACCTGTCCAAGGTCAAAGTGTCTTCATAAGAACCCAAGTTCAGAATAGCAAGTTCTCAAAGGGTTTTGGAGAAAAACACAATATTCAGTGAAACACCTTAGCTTGTCTCCCTTTACATCTACTTCTTAAGTATAACTTCCTACACTGGGAACTTTTGAAATTTAAGAAAAGAAAGCAAAACAAAAAACTAAGTCAACTTTTTTTTTTTAAAGTCTACAGCCAAATTACTGATACTAAAAGCTTAGCAGAAGTTAAGGCAGGCTACAGCAAGAATTTTAAGGGGGAGCTTTTCTGTTCTCTCAATAAATCCTGCTTTCTCAAAAAAAAAGAATCTTAAGATTTTATAACAAAATTCCCAAAGGCCTGTGGATACAATATAAATAAGTAGAGGGGGAATAGACATATGCACAAATCAAGAAAAGGAATAATATTTTTTATATCTGTTGCAACTTACATGGAGGATTGTTTAAAGGTAGGAAAACTTTATAAACAAGCAACTTTTAGTCACCATATTAATCACCATACCTATCAGTTATACAAGAATGTCAATATATTTTGAAATTTTATCTTAATCTCAGTGGTTAAGGGAAGGTGGAAATTTATTGTAGTCTTTTTAAAAATATGTATCCTAGCCCGGCTCGGTGGCTCATCCTGTAATCCCACACCTTTGGGAGGCTGAGGTAAGTGGATTGCCTGAGCCCGCCGGTTCGAGACCCGCCTGGGCAACTTGGCGAGACCTCATCTCTACAATAAATCAAAAATTAGCCGGGCTTGGTAGCGCACGTCTGTAGTTCCAGCTACTTGGAAGGCTGAGGCGGAAGGATTGCCGGAGTCCAGCAGGTCGAGGCTGCGGTGGCTGGGAGCAGCCACTGCACTCCAGTCTGGGTGACAGAGTGAGACTCCAACTCAAAAAATAAATAAATAAATAAATAAATAAAATAAAAATATGTATCTTAAGTCATATAAAGAAAAATAGTAATTTCAGGATAGTCTTTTATCAATCCTTAATAAAAAGAAAACCTTTCATCAAATCATAAAAAGAAAACCTTTCATCAAATCCTAGTAAGAGAATTATAAGCTATATTGTGAGGTCATGTTTGTAAGAATACATTAAAATAGAACATTCCTCAAGTTAAGGCCTGAAAAAAGACTAAAGACCTATAACTTTTTGTTTTTTGCAAAGAAAACTACATTATATATGCCAACTTACCTGTAGAAATATGTTTCTTAACTCATGAGGATCACCTCGCTTGGTTGTCTGCACCTGTAAGAAAAAAAAAAAGGCCAGTTAATGTTTCACTAGAGACCACACACTCGCTTCAGATTAGAGATCACATCCCTAACAATCAATGCTCTTATCTTTTATAAGGGCACTTCGTTTGCAACAATTGAAAAGTCCCAATTGCAGATAACAACTGTCAAAATTGAAGATCTGTGACTAGAGGATGGAAAAACAGGTGTGAATAGCCTGATATACTGCGAAACGACTGGACAGTGCTTCCTCTGGGCTAGAAAGGAGAGCAATGAGGATCTCTTTTACTTCACTCACATTGACTAGCAACACAGTAGCAACCACCTACCTTCAAATAAAGAGGCCAGCAAGAGTGGAGCAATAGGAAAGTTAAAACACCCAAATTAATCACTTGGCCTAGCAGCCTTTCTTCCCGTTGGAAAGCAATCCCAGCATATAATTATCTCCGCGTCCCTCTCCCCATCCAAACTAAAACATGAGCTGCCACATATACAAACACTTTCGACATCCTGCAACCTGCAACGCAAACGCCAGCCATTGCCCTCGCCCCATTGAAGTCCCCAATTACTCAATACTCACCCCCTCCCCCACAGCAATTCACTGATGTCCTAGGTATCCCCAGTTTTACTTGCCACTTCCCCCCACACCCTTTCCGATGTCCTTCAAACGTGGGGTCAAATTCTATGCACCTAGGGCAGGGCACTCCTCCTCCTTCACCTACCCGTGGTCCTCACAAACCCCTTCAACTCACAGTATTCCTCCTCCTCCCCTCCCCCAGCCGGGCATCCTCTCCCTCCGGTCCGAGCCCCACACAGCTCCCCCACCAGCAAGCGGGAGCCCCAGGGTGCGCTATCTAAGAACCAGGCAAAGAATGAAATGGGAAGAAGTTGGGGGCTGCAGGCAGGGCGCTCGGAATGTCTCGTATGCAATAAAAGCAGCAGCAGAGAGTTGGAGTCACCTTGACCGCCATGCTGTGCTCGGAAGCCGGGGACGAGCGAGTGAGCGAGCAGGACCCAGCTGTCAGGGTGCGCGCGCGCCGCCTTCCCGGCCACGCCCGCTCTCCGCTCGCCGGCGCCGCGCGCGTCCCTATGCAAATGAACCCGGGACGCGCCGTGTAGGGAGAGGGACCCGGCGTCCCGGCCAGGAACGAAGCTGGTCCGGGGCCCGCGGCTGGCAGGGTAGGAGGGAGATGCGCCTCCCACGGGGAAGACTGGAGTCAGAGCTGTGGGACTTGGCGCGCCGCGTGGTTGTTACAGCTAAGTCGCTGCCAGGCGAGCCCCAGGTTCCCTAAGGCCTCTAAAGTGGGTGTGGCTTTGGGCAGAGACCAGCCAAGTCGTTTTCCCCGAGGCTTAAGGGAAACTTGGGGCCTGTGTTGTGCAAGGTTTCGACGGATCAAAGCACACCCCGTTTCAAACAATGCATTAATGAAAACTAATGGCAAATGCTGACAAAAAAGATTGGAAATCACTCACTCTAGGGAAAATCTAAGTGAACATGAAATGAGAAGTAGGCCTTTCAATTGGCATGGACAAACACAATATATTTTTTTGTTTCGTGTACCATTGTAAAAATTTATTAGTAACCTCCTCCACTTTGTTAATCACCCTAATCCTTTGTGCAATGAGGTGGGGTAAAAAAATTCCATTTGTCTTTTACAGGGCTGACAGAGAATCCTGGCCCTTGTGCCTACCACAAACAGAAAGAAATTCTCCATTCAATTTCTAGTCTGACCTAAGAAGTAGTAGCTCTACCAAAATAGCGTCTCTAAAATCAAGGTTTGCCATTGTGACTATATTAGGCCACATATTGATTCAAACATATACTGGGCGTCCGTTATATACCAGTCACAGTCCTTGTAAAGAATGCAAAGACAGCATATAGTCCCTTCCTTCAGATGCCACATATTTATTCTTTTGTCTGTGTTTTTAAGCAAAGAATGCTCCTTAGGAAAAAAAAACAAAAAACAAATATAACAACTCCAAGATTTATCTAATATCACTTAGCTCTAATTCCTCTCCAGCCTCCTTTACATCTCCAATGTTGAATCTCACCTGAGACTGCCCATTTCTCTAGTCTCACTAATCATATTTGTGTTAAGTATCCAAGTTAATAGAAATGAGAAAAGAGTAGTGGAAAACGAAAATTGTTGACAAGAAACAAATTACTGATACTCTCTAGATGTTTTTCTGCTACAGTTGCTTTGTCTACCGGTACATCCCTTTCTCCAATGTGTTCAAGATGTTTTGATCAATGTAATATTGGTCCTACTAGCACCTTATGTCCCTAATACTCTGCTATTTTTTATATTATGAAGTTTCTCTAAGTAGGACTCTCAAGATGCTTATGCTACTTTATAAGGGAAAGATGTCTGTTTAGTAGCACTGAGTCCTGCTTTTGAATAAAAGTACTTGAGAGAAAGAAGGCATATAGAAACAAGTTGTTTCCAAATCCATATTGCTGGAGGGAAAATTTAGGGTTGGTAGCTACTCGGGAGGCTTAAGCAGGAGGATCTCTTGAGCCCAGGAGTTGGAGGTTACAGTGATTAGTGAGCTATGACCATGAGACTGCATTCCAGCCTGGGTGACAGAGTGAGACCTTGTTTCTAACAACAACAACAAAAATAGGACTGGACTGGCTACTCCTGGAGAGGAAGATAACATTGCATTTAAACAGAGTATACCACAATAATTCATAAACATAGGCAGCAGACCACAACGAAAAATTTTCTGAGTAAAAAATAGCTGAGCCTTGAGCAAGTTTAAGGGCCTCACTGCTATCAATCTAGTTGCAATGAAGATGATACAATAATTTAAAATTAAATGAGGCTGCCATATGGAGAAGATAGAAGAGCTCGGCCACCCTAAATAAATGTAAATTTTGCTAGATTTTTTCATCTACCCAAATATAGTAATCAACAACAAAATGCTGTATTATTTTATTTTATTTTTTTTTGTTTTTGTTTTTGAGTTGGAGTCTCACTCGGTAGTCCAGACTAGAGTGCAGTGGCCGCTCCCGGCCACCGCAGCCTCGACCTGCTGGGCTCCGGCGATCCTTCCGCCTCAGCTTTCCGAGTAGCCGGAATTACAGGCATGCGCTACCACGCCCGGCTGATTTTTTAATTTTATTGTACAGATGAGGTCTTGCTGCCCTGGCGGGTCTTGAACCCGCGGGCTCAGGCAATCCACTCACCTCAGCCTCCCAAAGGCGCGGGATTACAGGCTGAGCCACCGAGCCCGGCTGCTGTATTATTTTAAAAGCCCGAAGGTGAATGCCGAAATGTATTAAAAGTATGTACTGCTGGAAGTGCATTAAGTATCTAAAATAATACAAAAGCATATAAGATAGAGTTCCTGTCCTGAAAAACTTTGCAATCTGTCATTTTATTGTAATAATGGGCTAATAGTATTAGCAGGAGTTTTAGCAAATTAAAACTTACTTTTACTCAATTGTAGATGGTCATGGCTGGGAAAAACTCTATTAGCTAATGAGATATCAAACCTGTCAAAAAAGATTCACAATATATTTGACCATATTAAAAATGGTAAAAATATGTCGGGCTTGGTGGCTCAGCCTGTAATCCCTCGCCTTTGGGAGGCTGAAGTGAGTGGATTGCCTGAGCCTGCGGGTTCGAGACTCGCCTGGGCAACTTGGCAAAACCTCATCTCTACAATAAATCAAAAAATCAGCCGGGCATGGTAGCGCGTGCCTGTAATTCCAGCTACTCGGAAGGCTGAGGCAGAAGGATTGCCGGAGCCCAGCAGGTCAAGGCTGCGGTGGCCGGAGCGTGCCACTGCCCTCAAGCCTGGGCAACAGAGTGAGACTCCAACTCAAAAAAAAAAAAAAAAAATATATATATATAGTAAAAAATAATTCAAAACTTTCCATAATTTTAAAATTCCACATCACCGTATTTAGAATTCCTTCTTTAAGTCATAAATTCTATTTATAAATAAGAAATCATTGTACAACCGTGAAACAACTTTAAGTTGAAAACTTGACAATTAAAACAGTCTAGAAAGAATGACATTGCAGAAAACAAAATTGGAAGTTAAAGTCTAAGATACTAATTGCAATAGTAATGCATTTTCATTGTTGACCCTAAAAAGCAGATATCATTAATACATAGTTACTTTTTAGAATAGGTTTCATAAAATATATAGCCTGACAGAGCTGGGAATTTAAATCTGTTGGTGAGATAGTCACCCATGAAAATAATATATTATCCCCAGATGAAAAACCAAAATATGGGCTTGTTAGACAAACCCACAGGAATATTTCTCCAACTCCTCACTTAATTTATAAGTTGAAACCAATCAAATACTTTGTGGATGAAAGTTAGAATTGTACTAATGCCTAGTGTCCTAATAAGCTAAAATGTAGTTATTAAAATAAAGCAAATTCCAATGATCCTATTCTATCACAACTCTTTCCATTTTAATAACATACCATTTCTGTTGGTCTTTCAGCCTCTTGTGATTATTTGACTAATATAAATATATTTTTGCTCCTGTTTCCACATCCCACACAACTACTACAAATGCACTGTGCAAAAAAAGTAAATCAAGATGGGGCACAAACATTTAGTAGAGTATTAGATTATCGCTGACTAATTAAATCAGGAGCAGAGCCAGGCTCGGTGGCTCAGCCTGTAATCCTGCGCTTTGGGAGGCCGAGGTGAGTGAATTGCCTGAGCCTGTGGGTTCGAGACCCGCCTGGGCAACTTGGCGAGACCTCATCTATACAATAAATCAAAAAAATGTGCTGGGCATGGCAGCGCGCGCCTGTAGTTCCAGCTACTTGGAAGGCTGAGGCGGAAGGATCACCGGAGCCCAGCACGTCGAAGCTGCGGTGGCCGGCAGCGGCCACTGCACTCCAGTCTGGGCGACTGAGTGAGACTCCAACTCAAAAAAAAAAATCAGGAGCAGAGCTCTTCCTAGATTAAAGGTATACACACCATCACTATGATGAGGAATGAGCTGGATTTATTTTATCTTCTCCATCAAAATTAAATTCACTTAAAATATTTGAAATTAATAGCATGATCTGACCTTGGCACAAACACACAAAGCCTATTTGAACATCTGGAATTTTTAAGTATAGTTGGTTTGGGCCTATTCCTAGAATTATAAAATAGCTCTTTATATTTTATTTCACCATTGTAAAACTTATAAATGTTACATGTTGCACTTTTAAAATTTAACTCCCTCTTTGCTATGGAGAAATGGTAGGGATGGAATGGGGGAATATGAAGGGTTAAATATCCAACTTTGAGCAAATTAAGTTCTACTTGATAGGCTGACCTGGAAATCAATGCATCATAAATTATTATTTTTACCCAAGCCACTTATAGTTAGACACTAGATAAGTAACACACTCTAGAGCTTTTGTATACTTTACAAATATTAGACTCCCTGTAGGAACATTTGCTGTCACCAAAATAAATTCTCATTTTGGTGGAGAGGAAGGGAGTTATAAAAAATCAAATAAAATGGTTGTACTCCTGCAATTATATCTTTTCCAAAACGGTCTTCCTCACAGTCTGACTGTGAGTCCTGTAGATTATGCAGCGGAGATGATGGGAAGTTTATTTTGGATCACAGCCTTCTTTATTCCCTTGGGAAGCAATAACTGTTTTCTTTTCGGTGAATTTTGGAAGGGATTCATGGATTGAGCTGCTCTAGACATACATGGCTGTGAGTGTCCTATCACTATACTAATCATGTATAACATGGTATCTAATAGAAAACCATATGATCAAATGGATGATTAAAGTACATTAGCTTTAATGCTTCTTCAAATGTTCTAATTTTATGATTCGGAATGAGCCAAATTTTAGTTAATAAACATTTATTGAGTACCTTGTGTTTATATAATACTTGCTATTGCAGCTACAGAAAATATAAGAGGAATAAATAGTATGATTCCCAAAATATGGAGAATATTTACTGTGGTAACTGCTACTATTCATTTTTTAATGAGTAAAGAATGATACATAAACCTTTTTGGAGTGTGCCAAAGACCAAGGCTCCTTTAGGTAATGACTCTGGGGTAAAGACTCTGTGATTTGTCACATATTCTCATTCCAATCAAAAATATCTAACTGGGAGAACAAACATTCTGTTAAGTCCCTCAGCCGCCCACTCCTACCCTACCCTACCCCTATAGATTTACTTGGATACTTTTTGTTTCCTTCTACTTAGAGACCAATGAGGAAGAATGTTTTGGACCCAATCCAAAGTAAAGAAGAAAGTGTTACTTTAAAAACTGTGTGAGAGAAAAGCAAAGATTTCAGAACAGCCAAAGTAAATTTGTAAAGGAAAAAAGTTGGAGGACTTAGACTGCCTGGTTTCAAGATTTACTATAAAGCTAAAGAAATCAATACAGTGTGGTGCCGACTGGCATAAGAATTGACAAATAGATCAATGGAACCGAATAGAGAGCACAGAAATAGATCCAAAATTATAAAGTCATTTGATTTCTAACAAAGGTGCCAAAGCAATTTAGTGATAGCAAGGAGTCTTTTTAACAAATGATGCTAGAATAATTAAACATTAGTGTGGGAAAATAAGTGAACCTCAACCCCATCTTACATCATACACTAAAATTAAATTGAAATAGGTCATAATACTAAATTTAAAAGGTGAAATAAAGCTTCTCTTACCCCAGCATTATAAACAAAGCTTTCTGTAGAAAACATAAAAGAATATCTTTGTGGCTGGGTGCAGGGGCATGCACCTGTAGTCCCAGCTATTCAGGAGGCAAAGGTGGGAGGATCACTTAAGGCCAGGAGTTCAAGGCTGTAGTGTGCTATGATTGCACCTATGAATAGCCACTGCTCTCCAGCCTGGGAAACATAGCAAGACCCTGTTTCAGAAAATATATAAATATATATCTTTGTGACTTGGAGGAGGCAAGTCTTCTTAATCAGGATATAAAAAGGAATAACAATACATTTAAAAATTGATAAATTAGATTTCACTAAAATTAATAACATGTGTTCAGCAAAAAATAGCATTAAGAAAATGAATAGGGACCGGGCGCAGTGACTCAGCCTGTAATCCCAGCACTTTGGGAGGACGAGGCAAGAGGATTGCCTGAGGCTGGGGGTTCGAGACCAACCTGGGCAACTTGGTGAGAACTGGTCTCTATGATAAATCACAAAAACTAGCCAGGTGTGGTGGCGTGCATCTGAAGGCTGAGGTGAAAGGATCACCTAAGCCCAGCAGGTTGAGGCTGTGGTGGCCGTGAGTGTCCCATTGCACTCCAGCCTGGGCAACAAGAGTGAGACTCCAAAAAAGAAAAAAGAATGAATAGGCAAGCCAGAAACTTGGAGAAAATGTTAGCAAAACATATATATGACAAAGGATATTAAAAACGCCTAAAACCCAATGATAAATAAACAACCTGGTTTTTAAAATAGGCAAAAGACTGGAATAGACACGACACAAAAAAGGTTATACAAATGGTCAATGAACACATGAAAAAGTGCACAACATCATTAGTCATCAAGGAAAAACAAATTAAATCACAGGGAGAAGATACCACTACACATCCCACTAGAATAGCTAAAATTAAAGACTGAAAACACAAGATGCTGGCAAGGATGTGAAGCAAACAGAACTCTCATACACTGTAGTAGGCGGGTAAACTGGCATAATCACTTTGGAAAAAGGTCTAACAGGTTCTTATAAAACTAAACACACACCTACTCTATGACCTAGCAATTCTGCCTCTCAACATTTACCCAAGAGACATGAAAACATGTCAACAAAATGTTCGCAGTTACTTTATTCATCATAGCCAAAACCTGGAAATAGCATGGGAGTCCATCAATAGGAGAATAGATAAATCATGGTATATGTGGAAAATGGAACACTATTCAGAAATAAAATAGAGGAGGCCGGGCTCAGTGGTTCAGCCTGTAATCCCAGCACTTTGGGAGGCTGAAGCGAGTGGATTGCCTGAGCCCACGGGTTCAAGACCCACCCAGGCAATTGGTGAGACCTCATCTCTACAATAAATCAAAAATTAGCCAGGTGTGGTAGCGTGCACTTGTAGTTCCAACTACTTGGAAGGCTGAGGCGGAAGGATCGCAGGAGCCCAGCAGGTTGAGGCCACTGTGGCCGGAACAGTACCACTGCACTCCAGTCTGGGCGACAGAGTCAGACTCCAACTCAAAAAAGAAAAGAAAAGAAAAGAAAAGAAATAAAATAGAGGAGACTAGTGATTTATACAACATGGATAATTATCAAAAGCATAATGCTAGGTGAAAGAAGCCTCACATGGAATCATATAGTACAAAAGAACACATATTTTCTATAAATTCTACAACAAATAAAACCAAGCTATGGTGGAAAAATTAGAACCACAATTGCTAGGGGAGAGGAACTGACTAGAAAGAGGCATGAAGGAACTATCTTCAGTGATGATAGTAATGTATGTCTTGCTAGAGGTTTAGGTAACAGGGGTATGCATTTTACAAAACATAGTAAATATAAACACAAGGTCTGTACATTTTATTACAAACGCATACATTTTTCCTTAAAAGGGAAAAAAACAGTGAGGGAAGAGTACTAATATTTTAAATTTACTTTGAAATGCACCAAAGAAATAAGATTTATAGATGGGTAGAGAGATGGATGAACAGATATTTGACATTTAACCATGGGGGAGGTATATAGGAGTTCACTGAAAAAATTATTTCTACTTTTCTAAATGTTTGAAAATTTTCATAAGAAAATGTCAGGGAAAAAATGTGTTGGCCCTTGTGTTTCTAAAGATGGTTGTCCATGTATGTAATTCTGTTGTTTGGTTAGAAATTGTGATGGGACTTATTTCTTAACCATTGATAGGTCTCTGCATTGTTGGAGAGGATGGAAAAGAAACTGAAACTGCTTGACAAATAATATAGCTCCTTTGTGGGCAAGAAAATCTGTTAAAATTATACTGCATTGAAAAAAATTGTTTTCCTTCACATGAATTCAGACAATAATTATATATTCTTGGGAGATGTGCATGTTTGGGTATAGTCTTTGTTTGGTCTAATAGATACCCACAGGAAAACTAGAGGAAGAATGTGAATGTATATTTGTATAACATACTGACAGAAATCTTAGAAAGAACCAGACTTGGAATCTGAAGCCTAACTTGGAACTCCCCCGCTGAAGTGCACCCAGGGTGTAATTCTGGACTGAGACATTCAGACTTTGGTGGGACATGTCCTGCAACTGATCATTGTGTCCATGCATTGTTCCATTGGGGGAAGGAGAACTGATCATAGGATGAAACCAACCCCTTTGTGTAAAAGGCTTCCAAAATGAGGAAGGCAGGTTTGTACTGGGAGACCTGAAAAAATGATTCATTAAGGAAGAGAGGTCTACAAACCTCAAGACAAGGAAGCCAGGAATTGGGATATATTCAGGAAGAAACATCTCCTGAAGAATTACATTAGAGAAATAATTTAATAGTGATCAGTATCAAATTGTATTGATCAGAAGAATAATCAGGAAGTTTAAATTAGAAAGTTCTGGAGAAACAGTAGGAAACAGCTAGACCTTGAGGAGACAGATCTTGTGAACAGACAAGTAAAAGAGATAAAGTAGGTAGAATTGTGAAATGGTTTACATTCTTTTAACCAGAAGAGGAAGGAAGCTGAGAATACAGAAGGAATTGGACTAAGAAGAATTAAACATCATTGTTAAAGTTGTACTCTGTATATTCCATTACCAATTGCCTTGAAAATAGGATACCACCTTAAGGTAATGACAACATAATAAGGCAAACAACATGAAAGTCAAATGAACAGAAATTAAGAGTTGGGGGGCTGGGCTCAAGCCTGTAATCCCAGCACTTTGGGAGGACAAGGCGAGAGGATTGCCTGAGTCTGAGGGGTTCAAGACCAGCCTGGGCAACTTGGTGAGACCTCATCTCTACAATAAATCAAAAAATAAGCTGGGTGTGGTAGCTCACACCTGTAGTTCCGGTTACTTGAAAGCCTGAGGTGGAAGAATTGCCTAAGCCCGACAGGTCGAGGCTGTGGTGGCTGTGAGTATACCATTGCACTCCAGCTTGAGTGACAGAGTGAGACTCCAAAAAAATAAAATAAAATCCAAACTCCCCTGCTTGGTAAAGAGTGACAGCTTCCTGATCTGGTCTCTTCCTCTCTATTTCTAAACTTGTTCCTTTAGTCACAAGGATTTTGAGCTTTTGTATTTTTTTTTTTTTTGCTAGGAATATTTTTCTCCACATCTAACTCAATTTGCCTAAACTTTGAAATACAGCTCAAGAAGCTCCTCCTCCCCAAAACAAACCAAACCCGCCCCTTGTCCCCATCTAGGTTACCCCCTTCTGAGCACTCATTATACCCTATGTATAGTATTTATCACACTGTGTTATAATTACCCTATGTTTGTTGTCTTTTCCACTGGTGGCTTTCAAACTTTACTAACCCCAACCTATATAGTAAAAAATACTTTTTTTATAACCCTAGTACACACCAAAAGAAAAATTTTACAGAGCAATAATACTACATGTATCATACTTTGGTATTTACTCTTCTTTTTTTTTTTTTGAGTTGGAGTCTCACTCTGTCACCCACTGGAGTGCAGTGGCCGCTGCCAGCCACCGCAGCCTCGACCTGCTGGGTTCCAGCAATCCTTCTACCTCAGCCTTCCGAGTAGCCGGAATTACAGGCATGCGCTACCACGTCTGGCTGATTTTTTGATTTATTGTCGACATAGGTCTCGCTGCCCAGGCAGGTCTCGAACCCGCGGGCTCAGGCAATCCACTCACAGCCTCCCAAAGGGGCGGGATTACAGGCTGAGCCACCAAGCCCGGCTACTCTTCTATACTATTCTTTTTTCTAATTTTGGTAGGGTATTTGGGGGGGGGTTGTTTCTTGTCTTATTTTGTTTTTTGAGATAGGATTTCACTGTCATCCAGGCTAGAGTGCAGTGGCATTATCATAGCTTATTGCAGTCTCAAATTCCTGAGCTCAAGCAATCCTATTGCCTCAGACTCTCAAACAGCTGGGACTACAGGAACACACCTTCATGTCCAGCTTATTTTTCCACTTTTTATAGAGATGAGGTCTCACTTTGTTGCCAAGGCTAGTCTAACTTCTTGGCCTCAAGCAGTTCTCCCACATCAGCCTCCCAAAATGCTGAGATTACAGGTGTGAGCCACAATGCTCGGCCTTAATTTTGGTTTTAACACACTAAATTGACCCCATGACCCTTTAGTTGGTCATGACCCATAGTTTAAAAATACTACAATAGACTGTGGACTCACATAGACTCTAGAGCATGATAGGTGCTCAATATAAGAATTAAAGAGAGCCGGGCTCGGTGGCTCAGCCTGTAATCCCGTGCCTTTGGGAGTCTGAGGTGAGTGGATTGCCTGAGCCCGTGGGTTCGAGACCCGCCTGGGCAGCGAGACCTCATCTCTACAATAAATCAAAAAATGAGCCGGGGGTGGTAGTGCGCGCCTGTAATTCCGGCTACTTGGAAGGCTGAGTCAGAAGGATCGCTGGAGCCCAGCAGGTCGAGGTTGCAGTGGCCGGGAGTGTGCCAGTGCACTCCAGTCTGGGTGACAGAGTGAGACTCCAACTCAAAAAAAAAAAGAATTAAAGAGGCCGGGCTTGGTGGCTCAGCCTGTAATCCCGCGCCTTTGGGAGGCTGAGGTGAGTGGATTGCCTGGGCCCGCGGGTTCGAGACCCACCTGGGCAGGCGAGACCTCATCTCTAAAATAAAATAAAAAAATTAGCTGGGCGTGGTAGTACACGCCTGTAGTTCCAGCTACTTGGAAGGCTGAGGCGGAAGGATCACTGGAGCCCAGCAGGTCGAGGTTGCAGTGGCTGGGAGCGGCCACTGCACTCCAGTCTGGGCAACAGAGTGAGACTCCAACTCAAAAAAAAAAAGAAAAAAAAAAAAAGAATTAAAGAGGCCAGGTGCAGTGGTTCATGCTGTAATCCCAGCACTTTGGGAGCTCAAGACAAGAGGATTGCATGAGTCCAGGAGTTCAAGACCAGCCTGGGCAACATGATGAGACCTTCTCCCTACAATAAATAAAAAAAAAATAGCCAGTTGTGGTGATGCATTCCTGTAGTCCAGTTACTTGAAAAGTTGAGGTGGAAAGATTACCTGAACCCAGCAGGCTGAGGCTGAGGTAGCTGTGATTGTGCCACTACATTCCAGCCTGGGTGACAGAATGATACTCTGACACACACACACACACACAAAAGAAAAAGATAAAACAAAAATCTCTGTATCTTTAGCAATTAGTATAGGGGTAGGCACAAAGCAGTAGTCATTAAAAATGTTTGATGGGGCCGGGCTCGGTGGCTCAGCCTATAATCACTTTGGGAGACCGAGGTGAATGGACTGCCTGAACTCGCAAGTTTGAGACCAGCCCAGACAACTTGGAGAGACCTCAGCTCGGCAATAAGTCAAAAAAGTAGATGGGTGTGGTAGCACGTGCCTATATTTCCAGCTACTTGGAAGACTGAGGAGGAAGGATCGCCCGAGTCCAGCAGGTTGATGCTGGGGTAACCATGAGCATGCGTGCCACCGCACTTCAGCCTGGGTGACAGAGACTCCAAGTAAAAAAAAAAAAGTTTGATGAGCCGGGTGTGGTGGCTTACTCCTGTAATCCCAGCATTTTGGGAGGTGGAGGAGAGAGGATTGCCTGAACCTAGGAGTGCGAGACCAGCCTAGGCAACATGGCAAGACCTCATCCCAAATCAAAAAAATTAGCCGGACGTGGTGACACACTCGTGTAGTTCCAGCTACTTGGAAGGCTGAGGTGGAAGGATCGCCTGAGCCCAGCAGGTCGACTTTGCAGTGGCTGTGAGCATACCAGTGCACTCCACCTGGGCGACAGAGTGAGATTCCAACTCAAAAAAAATGTTTGATGAAAGAAGAAATACACACATCTGAGACAGACTGTCTTCATGAATCACCACCCCCCCATCACTTCTTACAAGAGCTTAAATTAAGATGAAAACATAGACATCTAAGCACAGATACAGAGACAGGTAAAACCAGAGAAGGGACTTTAAAAATTATTGAGTTTTAAGGGTATAGTTAAATGGAGAAGCATGATTCTGAAGGTTAGCAGACAGGTCTTCCCAAAAAGACCTGATGTGGTAAAATCACCAAAGTCCAGGATCTGGTCATCAGTTCTTAGTTCAGAAAACATCTTATAAATGGCCCAAAGATCACTTAAGCTAACCAAATTCACAAGATACTGTTGAATAACCAACAGAAGCTAATATTTATTGAGTATTTATTATGTGTCAGACACTATTCTAGTCACTTTCTATGAACATATCTGCAAACAACTCTGAAATAGGGTTATTTCATGTTATTATCGCCATTTCAAAGATGAGGAAAATGAGAATGAGAGATTAAGCAGATTTCCCAAAGCTATAAAACTAGTGAATGGCAGTAAAATGGTAATGAAAAAGATTGTAATAAAAATGTTGCCAGGCTCGGTGGCTCAGCCTGTAATCCCGCGCCTTTGGCCTTTGGGAGGCTGAGGTGAGTAGATTGCCTGAACCTGTGTGTTCGAGACCCACCTGGGCAGCGAGACCTCATCTCTACAATAAATAAAAAAATCAGCCGGGCGTGGTAGCGCGCGCCTGTAATTCAGGCTATTTGGAAGGCTGAGGTGGTAGGATCGCCGGAGCCCAGCAGGTCGAGGCTGCGGTGGCTGGGAGTGGCCACTGTACTGCAGTCTGGGCGACAGAGTGAAACTCCAACTCAAAAAAAAAAAAAAAAAAGAATGCATGCTATGTGAGAGGCAGTAAGAACATCTATTACCAATGTCAGCTAGCTGGAGAAGCACAGATGACCAAAACAGAGAGCAGAAAGATTCATTTCTTCTCTTTTATCCCTTCTATCCCCTAACACTGGAGGGGTAACCCTTGAGGTGGTGGGGGGAGAGAGAGATATCCCAGAACAAGACACTCGTAATCAAATTCCAAGGGGCTTAGAGAGGAAGAATACGTGAAAAACTGAACTCTATTCCCCATTTCAGTTCCCTATGGCTACAAGTCTGGTCAGCAATGAGAAAAGTTTTAAAATTCTGAAATTTAAACTAGGCCAGGTTAGACTTCAGTAACTTAAAACACCAGAAAACTATGGAATGTGCCTTGGTGAATTGGTATTCAGCATAGTATAGAGGATGCAGTGACTAGAGAAAAATAAAGCATTTTATTTGTGCTTTCCCTATGAATTCAGATTCCTTAGTAATCTGGTCACATAAAAGCATGAGTAATATATAGCTTATTACACCATATTAAGTGATTGAATCAGAACTTGAAATTGTATGTATGTGGTAAGTAGAATTGTATAAGTAATCTGAATACAAATAAAGCCTGAAGCAAATGATTTAATTTTCTCTAAATCACAATTTTGCATAGAGTCAGCAATGATCATATATCTAATCAAACCTACTATAATACTTATTTTTGCTATTTTTTGTTTAAGATGTAAAATAAGTCTATTTAGCATGATTGCTTTTCACAGACCTACATTAAATGATGGATACTTGGCTACCTTCTGTGGACCTATAAATTGTGGGAATTTTGGTGGAAGTTGGTTAATATTTTCAAAGATTAACACCATAGTCATTCAAAGAAGCAGACTAAACAGTGTTATCCTTTAGTTCCTCCCTTTTCCATTAAAAATTGAGTATTATGCTTCACTTTTTCCCATTATCTTCAATCATTCCAGTTTGCAGGGAGTCCATACATATAATTGCTAATATCATAGATATTTCAGAGAACATGTTTTGGAGCCTTCCAGTGAAGATTTCTCTGGCCCACCTGATGTGAAACCATGTACCCTAACCTATTCTATTTCTAACTCTAATTTCTATAGCATCATTGGTAATATTTGTATGACGACTCTGATTTATGAAGTCTTCTCCCACACCAGAATATTTTAGGGCACTGGAACGGGGTAAGAATCTCCTGGAACTATTTGTGCTATACTGATCTCTTATCTAGGAATTCCTTAATCCCTTCTTAACCCCAAACTGGCACAAGATCGAAAGTTTATGGTTATCATTAAAAAAATTTCAACCCTATATGGCCCCAATGAAAAATATGTATGAATTAGATAGCATAAACATAATGAAGTTCACCAAAGAATAACCCTTTTAAGTTAAACTTTTTTTATCATAATGATTTAGATAAGTATCTGTCTGCCTTGAATAAATTGATGAGGTGTTGTAATATACTAAACATATAAGCCAGCAATTTTCATTTGTGGTTAGATATGGACTCATATATAATTAAATCTTTTTTTTTTTGAGTTGGAGTCTCACTCTGTCACCCAGACTAGAGTGCAGGAGCCACTCCCGGCCACCGCAGCCTCGACCTGCTGGGCTCCGGTGATCCTTCTGCCTCAGCCTTCCAAGTAGCTGGAACTACAGGTGCGGACTACCATGCCCGGCTAATTTTTCTGATTTATTGTAGAGATGAGGTCTCGCCAAGTTGCCCAGGCGGGTCTCAAACCCACAGACTCAGGCAATTCATTCACCTTGGCCTCCCAAAGCGCGGGATTACAGGCTGAGTCACCGAGCCCAGCCAATTAAATCTTATAATACTAAATAAAGTTGTCATTTGGTATTTAAACATATACTCTAATTTATTTCACTTAACAAAAAGCAAAGCAAAAACTAAGAAAATTAAATCATACTGATACTGTTTGAATGAATTGGACATTTGTCATTCATGCTGCAGTCCTGCATTTTACTCAAAAGAACAATATGAATCTCAAAATCTGAGAATAAAAGAACTTGAAAGTCCACTTGCAAAGGGAAAAAATAGCAAAAATCTTTACCAAATGAAAGAAACACACAACTTAGCTCAGCAGAACTTCTACATACCTAAAGACAATGTAGATGTGCAGCCACAATTTTTTGAAAAATAAAGTTTCTTCTTGGTCTTTCTTGTGATTCTGTCTTAACAAAACTTACATAAAACAAAATTTTATAATTATTTGTTGATATTTTTAAAGGTTTTAGGAGCCCAGCTCGGTGGCTCAGCCTGTAATCCCGCACTTTGGGAGGCTGAGATGAGTGGATTGCCTGGGCAACTTGGCGAGACCTCATCTCTACAGTAAATCAAAAAATTAGCTGGGCATGTTAGCGCGCACCTGTAGTTCCAGCTACCTGGAAGGCTGAGTTGGAAGGATTGTTGGAGCCCAGCAGGTCAAGGCTGCAGTGGCCGGGAGCGTGCCACTGCACTCCAGTCTGGACGACAGAGTAAGACTCCAACTCAAAAATAAATAAATAAATAAAGGAACCTTTTGAGATTATTCTTATTATTTTTTTAAATGGAAGTTTTCATTTCTCCAAGTATTAATTCTTTTTTTTTTTCCTCCAGCGGTCCTTCCGCCTCAGCCTTCTAAGTAGCTGGAACTACAGGCGCGCACTACCACACCCGGCTAAGTTTTTGATTTATTGTAGAGATGAGGTCTCGCCAAGTTGTCCAGGCGGTTCTCGAACCCACGGACTCAGGCAATCCACTCACCTCAGAAGTAGTTTTCAACATGAGCTGATCTATTTTTATTTTCTTTCTTCTATAGCATTTGGAAGTCAGCTATTTGGATAAGGGTTTTCGGTTCATTGTTTTGGGAAGTGAAACTGATAACCCTGCCCTTATTAGCACTATAAGCTACAAATGCATTTACTATAGTTATTTGTCTGTGGAGAGATATGTATTTTGAAATAAAGACACACATTACATACTGCATCTGTCTTTTAGATCTTAGATTTCCTACATATACTTTCTGGTGACCACATTTTTTTATACCAAGTAAAAAAAATATTTCTTCTGGAGATTTCAAGACAATATGGTAAAATTTACTAGTACATATTACACTTGAGCTTGTACCAGCACATGGTTGCTAGTTCATTTCTAATAGCATAATATGGCCTTTTCTCTGGAGAAAATGCCCTTTTCATCCTTCTATGCCAAAATAAATGTTATCACAGTAATACCACTTCATACTTAACACAATTTTTGAGTTTACAAAGCTATTTTATAAATATTATTCTATTTGAGTTTTACAATAACCCAGTATGGTAACGGGGAAGATATTATTTTCTACACTTAATAGATGAACCAAGGTTGAACAGTCACGAAGTAGTAGAACTGGGACTAGAAAGGCATTAAACTTTCCACAAGAATATGCTGCCTCCTCTATACATACCAGGCAACATATTCCTTTTGTAGAAATTTTATTCTATGAGCCGGGCTCGGTGGCTCAGCCTGTAATCCCGCGCCTTTGGAAGGCTGAGGTGAGTGGATTGCCTGAGCCCGTGGGTTCGAGACCCGCCTGGGCAGCGAGACCTCATCTCTACAATAAATCAAAAAATCAGCCGGGCATGGTAGCGCGTGCCTGTAATTCCAGCTACTCGGAAGGCTGAGGCGGAAGGATCGTCGGAGCCCAGCCGCTCCTGGCCACTGCACTCCAGTCTGGGTGACAGAGTGAGACTCCACTCAAAAAAAAAAAAAAAGAAATTTTATTCTATGATTTTAAGTCACTTTCTTAAATTGCCTTTAGAACAAGGTAAAATATAAATTAAGAGAGGAAAAAAACCCTGTAGTAAAAGGGAGTGCTTTTTCCTTTTTTTATTTTGCTATTACCTTTCTCTTTTTTTGAGTTGGAATCTCACTCTTGTCGCCCAGGCTGGAGTGTACATCACCCAGGCTGGAGTGGACAGTGACATGCACACAGCCACTGCAGCCTAGACCTGTTGGGCTCCGGCGATCCTTCTGCCTCAGCCTTCCAAGTAGCTGGAAATACAGATGCATGCTACCACGCCCGGCTAGTTTTTGTGATTTATTGTGATTTATTGTAGAAATGAGGTCTTACCAAGTTGCGCAGGCTGGTCTCGAATCCTTGGACTCAGGCAATCCTCTCTCCTCGGCTTCTCACAGTGCTGGGATTACAGGTTGAGCCACAGTGTCCGGCCTATTACCTTTCTTTCTTTTTTTGTTTTTTTTTTTTTGAGTTGGAGTCTCACTCTGTCGCCCAGACTGGAGTGCAGTGGCCGCTGCCGGCCACCGCAGCCTCGACCTGCTGGGCTCCGGCGATCCTTCCGCCCCAGCCTTCTGAGTAGCCGGAATTACAGGTGCGTGTTACCACACCTGGCTCATTTTTTGATTTATTGTAGAGATGAAGGCTCGCCAAGTTGCCCAGGCGGGTCTCGAACCCGCGGGCTCAGGCAATCCACTCACCTCAGCCTCCCAAAGGCGCGGGATTACAGGCTGAGCCACCGAGCCCGGCTCTATTACCTTTCTTAAAGAAGTCCTTCTTTTATCTTTTAGGTGTCAGACTTACCTAAACATGTATTCTGCGACATTTAAAAAAATACATGTGAACAGTTCTAAGACAAGGACATTTTAAAACACTAACCTGAGTTCTGCAAGTGGATCAATAAGTTTCATCACATTTCTTCCCTATCACTAACTACAATGTGACAGGACTAATCATCTGTTTCTGATTTACTATAGCTAAGATATACATTCCTCTTGATTCCTTACTTGGGCCGATCATAATTGCAGGTCAGTTATTGACTGATCTATAGATAGGGTGATTTTGGAAGGAAATGATGAGTCTTACCATTTTGAAAAAAAAGATTATCAAAAAAAAGAGATTGTTTTCCTTTTTTGATACATAATGTCATTAGTAGCATTGATTTCAGTTTTCTGTCTTAACATAACTATAATTTCTTGTGTACCATTAGGCTTATGAGACTTATAATAAAAGGATATGGGCAGTCTCGATACCTTTTTTGATCTTTATCTTCAGGAAGGCTATCTCCATGCAGTCGAACAAATAAGTACTTGGCTGAATATCTGGTGAACTTGGCTTTGCATAGGCTGTGTACTGAAAGGGTGAATTTATCTGTTCTGGGCTTTGATTTTCTCATATCTAAAAACGAGAGCGTGTGTTAATTCTAGACTATCATCCCAAGGGTCCATTTTAGCTTTAGTATGTATCTATTTCAAAATATTTGTTGAGACGGACAACACGGTGGGAATATTTGTGGATACCTAAATAGTGGTTTATCCTCTGGGAGAAAGTTTCATCAGGTACTAAATACTAACAAGGCCTATGACCAAAATCATGTAGCCACTAGGACTTGAGATATGCAAGGCTAAATTAGGGCATTTGAGGTGTTTATTAGGTCAAGAGTTCAGTGTGCTAAATGGTTGCTTAGTAACCTTAAGAGTGAAAGCAGAGTACCTAAATATTATAAAGCGTTAAAACCATGAAAGAAGGGAAAAGGATGTTAAAATTTACAGCAAAGCCGGCGCGGTGACTCAAGTCTGTAATCCCAGCACTTTGGGAGGTTGAGGTGAGAGGATTGCCTGAGTCCAGGAGTTCGAGACCAGCCTGGGCAACTTGGCGAGCCCTCGCCTCTACAATAAATCAAAAAAAAAAAAAAAAAAAAAGAGCCGGGCGTGGTGGTGCATGTCTGTAGTTCCAGCTACTTGGAAGGCTGAGGCAGGATTTCCAGAGCCCAAGAGGTTGAAGCTGTGGTGGCCATGAGCGTGTCACTGCACTCCAGCTTGAGCGATAGAGTGAGACTCCGACAAAAAAAAAAAAAAAAAAAATTTACAGCAGAAATATAAACAAATGAGGAAAATATGGAGCGAAAATTTCTCCCACTAGTAAAATTCAACTCCTATATTTAACCCAGGTAAAACCAGGGCTCAGGTGTTTGGGGGAAAGCTTTTCAACCAGTCTTCAAAACATCTTGGGGAGGGGTATAAAAACAGGTTTAGAGGGTCTGTATTGTTCAAACCAATCCCAGGGGAACTCTCCTCGCGCCCGAGAATAGCTCAACACGGAAAATCCTATTTCCGGCCTCCTTCTCCACTTCAGGCCTGCAAAGTGGCTGACGGCACTCGCGGCGGCTAGGCAACCGTCCACGCATACTTCGCAGCGCGAGCCCCGCCTCTTGTGGAGCTTCCGCGACAGCGCGCCTCGGAACTTCTCCTCTCATTGGCTGGCGTCACAGTAGGGGTGGGCGGGGGAAAATGTGTCAGACTGTGAGGTCACTTCCGGCCCGGGAGCGCGCGGGTTGATTCGTCCTTCCTCAACCGCGGGTGCTCGCTGCTCGGAAATGGCGGGTAAGTTCCCGGGAAAAGTTTACCAAGGGGAGGAGGCGGGCAGATTTGAGAGAGAACGCCGAAACGGTAGTGACAGTGCCCACCTGGAACTTTTGGGCTCCAGCATGGGTTCTAGAATGCCTCTTTGGACAGGAAGCGCGGAACTCTCAGCCCAGCTCCCTGTCGGCCGCGGTCCGCGCCCCCGCCCCCAACTGCTCAGGGTTCTGCGTCCTCTGCAAACCGCCTGGCCCCTGCGGAGGGCCGAAGAGACCGGAGGAAAGGGTCACGATTGGGCTCGTAAAGTGCACATGCCCAGTGGTCTGTTTGTTTTCCCTTTCCTTTGGCCCACTGCTGCCTCAGCTTTACTACATCGGGTCCTGTTCCCGCCAGCTGATTTTAATGCTCCGATCCTTCTCCAGGTCTTCGTCCACTTGCCACTAGTCAACTTCAGAGCTACCTTGTTGCTGCCTTGCGCTTCACTTGGGCTCCCACTTGAATCTTCGCTGACTTCGTAATCGTCTCCTTAATCTCTCACACATTAGTATTGCTACGGTCGTATTTAGATGTCCTTTGAGAAAGACATCGTCTCTACACTCCTCCTTTATCACTCTTCTCTTTTAGAGTAGGACCACTGTAATACAGTTCTCTTGTGTTCGTTCAACTCTGCTCTCTCTCTTATTGAGTCCCTTCACTTTACTACATTTAGTAACTTATAATTACTATTACTTCCTACGTACATTAAGGCTGTTTTGGTGTACAGTTTTTTGTTTTCTACTCACGTATCTTTTGAAATGATGGGAAGTTTCTGTTTCTTTTATCATCTTTACACAGAGCCTTCGTAATAGTCTCGCTAGACGTTAAACATTCCATTTTTATGGATATGAAGACAAGCTATAGCGTGGGCTCTACAGATGTTTAAGGAAGAACTGTTCTACCAGATAGAGACTGTAGGATCTTGTATTGGTACCACAAAAGAGGGGAACATAAGTACTGTATAGGGTTTACATGTTCTAAGAATTACTTCTAAATTCGAATCTTGGCTCCATCGCTTAGTAGTTGGGTGTCCTTCAACTAAACTTCTTTCTAAGCATGAGTTTTTGAATGTGAAATCGAGTTGATATAATACCTAGTTATAGAATGTGGCGATTAAGCTAATATAGATCACACGTTAAATTGTGTTGCTTAGGTTATACATAAATACCTTGAAGTGCGTTCTGCAATCTCTGTTTTATAGATTAGTGTCACAGAGGTAATGTGCATAGAAGTAGTAAGTAATGGTAAAGCCTGGATTTGAGTTTAGGAATTCTCACTCCAAACTATTAATCTATATTTTTTCAAGTCTTTCCGGTTTTCTGTGTATGTGTATTTTAGCCACTGATTGAAGATTATAGCATGTCATTGTACCCCCTTTTACTCTTTTTGTAAAAGAAAAGTAAATTGTGCCCTCTGTGACTTTTTTTCGGTCAGGAGATTTGTTTCTTTACCTGAAAGTTTCTCTTGATAGTGATTGCTTCCAGAGTTAAGTATTTATGTATTTTTACTTGTAGTAAAAATATTTGATTGTGACAGTAGCTCATATTTTATGGCTTTAGCCACACATAATACAAAATCTTTTTTAATATAGTGAATTTTTTCTTTGTACGGCTGTCCCTTTTCTTCTTATACCAGGAGTAACCATGATTACCAGATATTTGTGTGTCATTCTTAAGGTAATCCATGCATTATCAGTTTTTTATCTGAAGTACTAGGTAAAATTTGTCCAATATTATAAATGAAATGCTGTTACAGTGATCAAAGGACATTCTCATTTTGCTTCTTACTTCTGATGATGAAGCATTGGCATTCTTTAGCATTACATTTCTTTTTTTTGGCTGGAGTGCAGTGGCAAGCTCATGGCTACCGCTGCCTCGACTTGCTGGGCTCAGGCAATCCTTCTGCCTCAGCTTTCCAAGTAGCTGGAACCACAGGCACGCACTACCACGCCCAGCTAGTTTTTTGATTTATTGTAGAGATGAGGTCTCGCCAGGTTGCCCAGGCTGATCTCAAACTCTGGGCTCAGGCAGTCCTCTCACCTCAGCCTCCCAAAGTGCTGGGATTATAGGCGTGAGCCACCGCGCCCGGCCTACATTTCTTTTTTAAAAGGCTGCTTAAGTATAAATCCTAGCAGGTAATTTGTATTTGTATTAAATGTTCAGAAATGTCAGTAGTCTATGCTATCATGTTAATTTTCAGGCTTATTCATTTATGTTAAGCAAGCCTAATTCATAAGCCTCTATTTCAAAAATGATTTATTTTTCTGTTATTAGTGAGGCATTCATACTTCATACATCCATACTTAGTACTTAAGAGTATGTGATAGGAAGAGCACAGTGGCTCAAGCCTGTAATCCCAACACTTTGGGAGGCCAGTGAGAGGATTGCCTGAGCCCATGGGTTCAAGAACAACCCGGGCAACTTGACGAGAACTCGTCTCTACTATAAATAATAAAAAAAAAAAAATTAGCCGGGTGTGGTAGCGCACACCTGTAGTTCCGGAGAATGTGAAATCGAGTTGATATAATACCTAGTTATAGAATGTTGCGATTAAGCTTATATATATCACACGTTAAATTGTGTTGCTTAGGTTATACACTTTTAAATTGTGTAGAGTGAGGCCTAAGGATCGCCGGAACCCAGCAGATCAATGCTGGAGTGGCTGTGAGCGTGCAACTGCATTCCGGTCTGGGCAACGGAGTGCGACTCCAACTCAAAACAAAACAAAACCAAAAAAAGAGTATGTGATAAATGACCTGTACTTTTATGATTTATTAGCATGTTTTAAATCTTACCCGTATCCTACTTTTAATAAAAACCTTATTTATAGGCTTGACTACTTAAATCGCCTCCAACTAAATAAACCTTTTGAAAACCTTTTTTTCTTAGGATTTGGTGCTATGGAGAAATTTTTGGTAGAATATAAGAGTGCAGTGGAGAAGAAACTGGCAGAGTACAAATGTAACACCAACACAGCAATTGAACTGAAATTAGGTATGGATACCATTTTTAAGTGATATTATGTATGTACTGTGTGTATATGTAATCTTTTAAAATTTGAAGTAGAATTTTAAATAACAGTAGTTGTTTATGTAAATGTATTTTTTTGCATTTATTGAACACATTCAGACTTTTTTCAGTGTTGATTTATATCATGGAGTGGGTAGTTTAAGTGGTGGCAGAGTTTTATATACAAGAAAGATAGTGTGGCAAAAAGTGACAGGTATGTGTAGTTTCAGCTCCTAAGAATATGTACCGTTATGTTTTTACCTACAGAAATAATAGACAAGAACAAGCATTGGTGAGGGTGTTGAAAAAAAACTCTCATATATTGCTGGTGGGAATGTAAAGTGATGTAACTACTTGGGAAGACAATTGGGTAATGTCTTAATAAGTTAAACATAAATTAACTACATGGCCCAGCAGTTCTACTGTTATGTCCACAGGAAAATTAGTACATGAATGTTCATGGGAGAATTAGTCACAATGGTAAGAAAAAAATAGAAAAAAACTCATATCAACTAGTAAATAGATAAACAAAATATATCTGTATATGGTACTATTTGACAATAAAAAGGAATGAAATTCTAATACTTGTTACAATGTATTAGAACCTCAAAACATTATGCTAAGTGAAAGAAATGAGACAAAAACATTACAAAAAACCCATCACCTATTGTATAATTGCATTTGTATGAAATGTTCAGAAAACACAAATTCATAGAGATAGAAAATAGATTAGTGGTGGCCTTGGGCTGGAAGTAGGAACAGAGAATAACTGGAAATGGGCACGAGGCTTCTTTTTTGAATGATGGAAATGTTTTAAAATTAGATTGTGGCACAGCCCTAAACTTACTACAATTATACACTTAAAACAATAATATACGCTCATGATTTCTGGTTTCATTATTTTCCATGCCTAGTTTCCTTATCTGTAAAATGAAGTAACTACTACATCATAGTGGTTAAATATGGGGTTAAAAACCAGTAGAGTGCTTAAACAACTTGACATATTTGAAATACTCAATGGGGCCAGGCATGGTGATGCACGCTTATAGTCCTAGCTTCTTGGGAGACTGAGGCAAGAGGTTTCCTGAAGCCCAGAAGGTTAAAGTGAGCTATGATCATACTACTGCATTCCAATCTAGGCAACAGAGTGAGATCCTGCCTCAAAAAAAAAAAAAAAGTAAAGAAAATACTCAATAAATGCTAGCTGCTGTTATTGTTGAAAACAATGCAAATTAACAAATACAAAGAAGGTGACAAGCATGCTAACATTCCTCTGACTACAAGGATAATACTTGTGCATATATTAATTTGTTCTTCTAAATCTAAGATCCTGTTGTACAGGCTGTTTTGTTATTTAGCTTAACAACGTCTATAGATCTACCTCCTTTTAAATTATGTAATACAATATGAAATGTATTATAACTTAGGTATTTCTTCTTGGGGGATTTTTGGGTTGCTTCTCCACTTTTGCTATTAACTCATTCGTGATCACTGATGTGAATTTATGTCATTCCAAATTCTGTTCCTGGTTGCCACTGAAGTGAATTCATGTCATTCCAAATTCTGTTCCTGATTGCTGCTGACATGGATTTATGTCTTTTCAAATTCTGTTTCTGAATGCTGCAACATTGTCATATGTATATGTCATTATATTTTTCTTGAAAATGAATAGGCAAGGAGAAAGTTAATTGAGCGAATTATCTGATATCGACTGCACAATGTTGTTATCGATTTACATAGTTGATAAAAATTGCAAGTTGGTCGTTTTGTTGCAATTAGTGCTGTATACTGCTTGTATTTTGATATTACAGAGCTTTCATACTTTAATGTTAAAAATAATTTGTCATAATTATGGAAAGTGAAGAAATATATGCTGATAAGATTTCCGAGGTCGAAGGTGAATCCAATAAACTTATTAGTGACAGTGAGACAGATAGTGATGTAATTATGTAATGTAAATGAAGACATATAATGCAGATAATCTATCACAGTGAATCTAGTACTGGTGAGAATGAATCAGACATTGAGTGGACAAAATATGATCCAAAAAGAAACTTAGAAGCATTTATTAGTAATCCAGGTGTCAAGGTATTTCCAAATGATCCTCAAAGTATAAGTGAAGTTGTCAGACTATTGGAGATGATTTCTAGAAACGATTGCAACTGAAACTAACAGGTATTATGATAAAAAATACCACAGATATAAATGTCTGAAGAAATAAAAAAAGTGGAGCAATAATACAGTGTCTGAGATGAAAAAATTTCTAGCATTAAATATTTTGATGAGACAAATGAAGAAAACTACAATACATGATTATTGGTCAACACGTTCATCAATTGCAACACCTTTCTTTTAAAAAATAATGACATGAAATAGATTCCTGCAAATTTTGTGGGTTGTGCATTTTTTTCAATAATGCAGTCAAATCCAAGCAGATTATGCAAAATTGAACCTATGATACATTTTGTTTTAAATAAATTCAACACCATGTTCAAACCTGAACAAGAACTTTCCTTGGATGAATCTGTGATACCTCATCATGGAAGACTGTCTTTTCGGATTTATAATCTGAATAAAAATACAAAGTATGGAGTGCAAGTCAGAGTGGTGTCTCAGGCAGATACTGGATATGTTTGCAAGTTTCAGCTCTATTGTGAAAAAGATGACAACAATTTAGAGAAGACCATTTCACTTATGCTTAGTGACAGAAATTTATGGCAATCAACTTCAGATTTATTTTATTTTATTTTCACCTGCTCTCGGTATTAGGAAAGTGAAAAATTTGCTGGTTGCAAATGTGTTGAGAATAATTCTGTAGACTGAGTGCAGCGGCTCATGCCTGTAATCCTAGCGTGTTGGGAAGTCGATGTGGGAGGAATGCTTGAGGCCAGGAGTTCGAGACCAACTTGGGCAACATAGTGACACCTCAACCTCTACAAAAAAAAATTTAGCTAAGTTTTGTGGTGTGTGCTTGTAGTCCTAGCTGCTTGGAAGGCTGAAGCAGGAGGATCTCCTAATTCTACAATAAATATCCATATATATATCTTTATTTACTTTTGTGAGTGTTTGCTAGAATGTATTACCAGAAATTGAGATACTAGGCCAGAGTTTTTCAACTTCAGCACTATTGACATTTTGGGTTAGATAATCTTTGTTGTAGGGGGCTAGTCTATGCACTGTATGATGTTAAGCAGCATATCCCTAGTGTCTACTCGCTAGATGCCAGTAATACCATCTTTAAGTTTTGACAACCAAAAATGTCTTCAGACACTGCCAAACATTTCCTGGGGATGGTAGGTAAAGTTGCCCCTGTTTGAGAACCGCTGTGTATTAAAGATCCCTCTGAAACATATTGTACTTAGGTAGTTATTGCCAAATTGCCCTTCAAAAAAGTACCCATACTTTCACTAACTTTTTTTTTTTTTTTGAGTTGGAGTCTCACTCTGTCGCCCAGACTGGAGTGCAGTTGCACGCTCCCGGCCACCGCAGCCTTGACCTGCTGGGCTCCGGCGATCCTTCCGCCTCAGCCTTCCAAGTAGCTGGAACTACAGGCGTACACTACCACACCCGGCTAATTTTTGATTTATTGTAGAGATGAGGTCTCGCCAAGTTGCCCAGGCGGGTCTCGAACCCGTGGGCTCAGGCAATCCACTCACCTCAGCCTCCCAAGGCGCGGGATTACAGGCTGAGCCACTGACCCCTGCTAGCTTTTTTCTATTTTTTTTTTTTGAGTTGGAGTCTCACTCTGTCACCCAGACTGAAGTGTAGTAGCATGCTCCTGGCCACCACACCCTCGACCTGCTGGGCTCCCGCGATCCTTCCGCTTCAGCCTTCCAAGTAGCTGGAACTACAGGTGTGCGCCACCACACCCGGCTATTTTTTTATTTATTGTAGAGATGAGGTTTTACCAAATTGCCCAGGTGGGTCTCGAACCTGCGGGTTTAGGCAATCCACTGTCTCAGCCTCCCAAAGTGCTGGGATTACAGGCTGAGCCACTGAGCCCAGCCGCTTTTTTATTTTTCCTTAAGTGAGAGTCTCACTCTGTTGCCCAGGCTGGAGTGCAGTGAAGCACTCACAGCTAACTGCAGCCTTGATCTCCTGGGCTCAAAAGACGATCCTTCACCTCAACCTCCAAGTAGCTGGGACTACAGGCATATGCCATCACACCTGGCTGATGTTTTTTCTTTTGTAAAGATGAGTTCTTGCTATGTTGCCCTGGCTGGTCTCAAACTACTAGGCTCAAGCAATCCTCTTGCTTTGGCCTCCGAAAGTACTGGGATTACAGATGTGAGCCAACCGTACCTGGCCAGCTTTGTTTTCTTTTTCAGCTAGTTTGTTATTGGGATATAAAAACACTATTGGTTTTTATATGCTGATTTTGTATCCTGCAACTTTACTTAATTTGTGAAGTGGATCTAAGAGTTTTTAAGAGTTTTTTAATTATATAATATATCATCTGCAAAGAGGGACAATTTGACTTTCTCTTTAATAAATTATATGCCTTTTATTTCTTTCTTTTTTTTTTTTTTGAGTTGGAGTCTCACTCTGTCGCCCAGACTGGAGTGCAGTGGCCGCTCCCGGCCACCGCAGCCTCGACCTGCTGGGCTCAGGCGATCCTTCTGCCTCAGCCTTCCAAGTAGCCGGAATTACAGGCATGCGCTATCAGGCCTAGCTGATTTTTTGATTTATTGTAGAGATGAGGTCTCGCTGTCCAGGCGGGTCTCGAACTCGCGGGCTCAGGCAGTCCACTCCCCTCAGCCTCCCAAAGGCATTGGATTATAGGCTGAGCACCAAGCCCGGCTTATTTCTTTTTTTTTACCTGATTGCTGTGACTAGGACTTTCAGCACTATGTTGAATAGGAGTGAAATAGGTGAAAATGAGTATCCTTGTCTAGTTCTGCTTCTTAGAGGAAAGGCTTTCACCCTTTTCCCATTCAATATGATGTTATCTATGAGTTTGTAATAAGTGGCCTTTATTATGTTGAAGTATGGTCTTTCTATGCCTAGTTTCTTGAGAGTTTTTTTTTATCATGAAGGGATGTTGACTTTTATCAAATGCTTTTTCTGCATCTGTTGAGATGATCATATGGTTTTTGCCCTTCATTCTGTTTATGTGATGTATTATGTTTATTAATTTGCCTATGTTGAACCATCCTTGAGTCCCTGGGATATATCCCACTTGATACATGGTGTATTATTATTATTTTTTTTAATGTATTGTTAGATTGAGTTTGGTAGTATTTTGCTGAGAATTTTTACATGTATGTTCATCAAAGATATTGTCCTGTAGTTTTCTTTTTTTCTAGTGTCTTTGTCTGGTATTGGTATCAGAGTAGTACTGGTCTTATAGTATAAGATAGGGAGAATTCCCTTCTCTTTTATTTTTCAGAATAATGTGAGGAGAATTGGTGTTAGTTCTGCTTTATATGTTTGGTAGAATTTGGCAGTGAATTCCTCTGGTCTTGGGCTTTTCTTTGATGGGAGACTTTTTATTACTAATTCAGTCTCATTACTCATTACTGGTCTTTCTATTTCTTCCTGATTCAATCTTAGTAGGTTATATGTATCCAGGAATTTGTTCATTTCCTCTAGGTTTTCCAGTTTGTTAGTGTATAGTTGTTCATAACAGTCTCTGATGATCTTTGTATTTCTGTGGTTTCAGTTGTATGGCTCATTTTTCATTTCTGATTTTATTTGGGTCTTCTCTCTTTTTCTGGTTGTGTAGCTAATTGATTTTATTTTTTTCAAAAACAACTTTTGTATTTTGCTGATCTTCTGTATTTTTTTCAGTCTCTATTTTGTTTAGTTCTGCTCTGTATTATTTCTTTCTACTAATTTTAAATTTGGTTTGTTCTACCAAGCGAAATGGGGACCAAAGGGAGTCCCAAACTTTAACTGTATGATTACTTGTATACCTAATCCTGAATTGTACCTCACATCTTTAAAATTTAAAAAGTAAGCAAACAAAATAAATTTTAGTTTGTTCTTGCTTTTCTTGTTTCTTGAGATGCACTGTTAGATTATTTATTTGAAATCTTTCTACTTTTTGATATAGGCATTTATTGCTATAAACCTCTCTCTTAGTTCCCATAGGCTTTGGTATGTTGTGTTTTGACTTTCATTTCTTTCAAGAAATTTTATTTCCTTTTTTTGGTGGCGGGGGGATTCTTCAGCTAACACAGCAGAAGAGATAATTTATTGTATACTTGTTACACTTTACCACAACTCGACAAAGAACTAGTCCAGAATGTCACATGACCAGGGAAAAGGATCAGCAAGGACTGTTTTGGTATGATCAAGGTAGGTCTCTCAGAAGTGGCTGCAATCATATGGTAATGATATTCTAGATCCATTGAGAGACAAGTAAGATATATAGCCTGCAGTCCAACAACTTGTATCAGCGTCTGCTGCAGCCTCTGGTATTCCATGTTGTGCTTCGGCAGCTTCCATGGGTGCACAAGTTAGCTGTTTACTTGCACATCTGCCTCATTTTTCTTTTTGTGTTCTTCAGGTTTCACCTTTGCTGCTTCTACTTGGTTCTCATGGCATGGAGGTTTCTAAGACGATGGCATTAAATCTTCTCAATTTCTTCATTGACCCAATGGTTGTTTAGGAGCATGTTGTTTAATTTCTGTGTATTTGTAGAGTTTCCAAAGTTCCTCTTGTTATTGATTTGCAGTTTTATTCCAAGTGATCTGAGAAGATACTTGATATGATTTTGATTCTTAAAAAAATTTGTTGAAACTTGTTTTGTATCCCAACATGTGGTCTGTTCTGGAGAATGATCCATGTGCTGATGAGAAAAATGTGTGTTCTGCAGCTGTTGGATGTTCTTTAAATGTCTGTTAGGTCCATTTGGTCTAAAGTGCAGTATAAATCCAGTGTTTCTTTGTTGATTTTTTTTATCTCAATGACATGTCTAATGCTGAAGGTGGAGTGTTGAAATCCCCATCTATTATCTTATTAGAGTTTATTTGTCCCTTTAAATCTAATAATATTTGTTGTATATATCTGGGTACTCTGGTAGTAAAGTGCATATATATTTAGAACTGTGATGTCCTCTTGCTGAATTGACTTGTTTTTCATTATATAATGACCTTTGTCTCTTTTTACTGTTTTTGACTTAAAATATATTTTATCTGACATAAATATAGCGACTCCTGCTTTCTTTTGGTTTCTATTTGTGTGGAATACCTTTTTCTATCTTTTTACTTTCATTCTATATGTGTCTTTGCTGGAAATGAGTTTCTTGTGGGCTGCATATAGTTGGACCTTTTCCCCCCTCATTTAGCCATTCTGTGTGTGTGTGTGTGTGTGTGTGTGTGTGTGTGTGT
>NW_007256228.1:635-40212 GCF_000164805.1 Carlito syrichta | reverse complement strand
ACTGTCGCCCAGACTGGAGTGCAGTGGCCGCTCCTGGCCACCGCAGCCTCGACCTGCTAGCCTCCGGCGATCCTTCCGCCTCAGCCTTCCAAGTAGCTGGAACTACAGGTGCACGCTACCACACCCGGCTAATTTTTTTGATTTATTGTAGAGATGAGGTCTTGCCTGCCCAGGCGGGTCTCGAACTCGCGGGCTCAGGCAATCCACTCACCTCAGCTTCCCAAAGGCGTGGGATTACAGGCTGAGCCACCGAGCCCAGCTCATTCTATATATTTTAAATGGAAAATGTAATGTTTGCATTCAAGTTTATTTTTTTTATTTTTATTTTTTTGAGTTGGAGTCTCACTCTGTCACCCAGACTGGAGTGCAGTGGCCGCTCCCGGCCACCGCAGCCTCGCCTGCTGGGCTCCTTCGATCCTTCCGCCTCAGCCTTCCGAGTAACTGGACTTACAGGCGCGCGCTACCACGACCGGCTAATTTTTTGATTTATTGTAGAGATGAGGTCTCGCCAAGTTGCCCAGGCGGGTCTCGAACCCGCGGGCTCAGGCAATCCACTCACCTCAGCCTCCCAAAGGCACGGGATTACAGGCTGAGCCACCGAGCCCAGCTTACATTCAAGTTTATTATTGATACGTAAGGACTTACTCTTGTCATTTTGTTATTTATTTTCAGTTGTTTTGTGTATTCTGTATTTCTCTCTCTTGTTTATCATTGTGGTTTAGTAGTTTTCTGTAGTGGTAACTTTTTTTTGAGTCAGAGTCTCTCTCTGTCGCCCAGGCTGGAGTGAAGTGGCACGCTCACAGCCACTGCAGCCTCAATTGCTCAGGTGATGCTTCCACCTCAGCCTTCCAAGTAGCTGAAACCACAGGTGCATGCCACCACACCCAGCTAATTATTTATTTATTTATTGTAGAGACGAGGTCTTGCCAAGTTGCCCAGGCAGTCCTCTCACCTTGGTCTCCCAAAGTGCAGGAATTATAGGTGTAAACCACTGTACCTGGCCAGTAGTAACATTTAAGTTCTTTTCCTTTCTCATTTGTGTGTTTGCTCTAGTAGTGTTTTATACTTTCCTATATTTTCGTGGTGGTAGATGTGTTCTTTGCTGCCAGGTATAGGATTCCCTTAAGCATTTCTTATAGAGCTGATCTAGTGACGATGAATTTGCTCAGTTTCTGCTTGGATAGGAAAGATTTTCTTTCTCCTTCATTTAGGAAAGATAACTTTGCTGGATGTAGTATTCTTGACAGTTCTCCCCATCCCCCCTCCATATATCTTTCCATTGTCTCCTGTTCTATAAGGTGTCTTGCTGAGAAATCTCCTGTTAGCCTGATGGGATTCCCTTATATGTGGATAGACATTTTTCTCTTGTTGCTTTTAGAATTCTCTCTTTGACTTTTGATAGTTGGATTGTAATGGGTTTTGGAGAAGACCTTTTTTGGTTATGTCTGTTTTAGGATCTCTGAGTTTCCTGTATTGGTATGTCTAAAATCTTGTTAAACTTGGGAAGTTTCCAGCTATTATTTCTTTAAATAGGTATTCTTTGTCATTGATCTTCTCTTCACCTTCTGGAACACCCAATATGCAAATATTTGGTTGCTTTATGGTGTCCCCTATGATCACACACATAGGCTTTTTTGGTTCTTTTTTATTCTTTTTTTGGGGGGGGTTATTTCAAAAAAACCTGTTTTCACTTTCTGAAATTCTTCCATTTGCTTGATTTAGTCTACTTTTGAAGCTCTTGACAGTATTTTTTATTTTGTTCATTCAGTTCATCATCTTTAGGATTTCTGTTTGGTTATTTCTTATGATAACTTTTTTTTTTTGGCTGAATTTTTCATTTATATCATGAATTGTTTTTCTGTTTTCTTTGTATCATTTATCTGTATTCATCAAGTTTTAAAAATATTTTGAATTCTTTTTCAGGCATTTTTCAATTTTCTTTTTCATTTTGTTGGAATCTGCTAATGGAGAATTATATGACACTTTTGGAAGTGTCATATTTCCTTGGTTTTTTATGTTTTTTGTGTCCTTTCATTGATGCTTGTGTATCTGATGTAACAGTAGTGGCTTATTCCTTTTTTCTGAGTAAGAGTTTCACTCTATCACCCAGACTGGAGTGCAGTGGCACAATCACAGTTACCACAGCCTCTGCCTGCTAGGCTCAGGTGATCTTTACACCTCAGACTTCCAAGTAGCTGGAACTGTAGGCGCATGCCACCACACTAGGCTAATTTTAAGGTTTTTATTGTAGACATGTGTTCTTGCCAAGTTACCCAGGCAGGTCTCAAACCCCGGGGCTCAGGCAATCTTCTCACCTCCACTTTCTAAAGTGGTGGAATTATATGTGTGAGCCATGGTGCCTGACCTTATTCTAGTTTTTAAAATTAGCTTATATAGGGGAAGTATCTATGGTGTTGATTGGGTAGGGCACTTTAGCTTTAATTCTGGGTGTGAAGAATAGTGTAGTCTTTTGATTTTTTCAGCTGTAAACAGCATCATAGTGTCTGATTTCCTCAGTGGCTCTGACTGTGGTTGTTAGTGGAGACTGTGGCGAAGTTTTGCTGGAGACAGGAATGCCAGGTGGACTCCAATTTTGGGGCTCCATTATGGTGGCAGCAGTATGCCAGCAGGCCTGTCCTTTGGCCTTTGGGCACTGTGCACATGCACTGGTGTTAGTGGACCAGGTAGGCCAATTCTTGGGCCTCCAGGTAGCTTGCCATATGGCATCATTAAGCCAGGCAGGTAGGTGAGGCTTCAGGCTCCACATATGTGGTGTAGCTGTACCAGTGGTGGTAGTAGGACAACCTTTTGACTCACAGGTGGCATGTGTTGGTAATAGCTGTGGCTGTGATAAGCTGGATGTGCCAATTTTTTTTAATGTATATACTTTTTGATTATCAAAATCCAGTTTGCCTAACTCAAGTTCTGCACATACATGACAACTAAAATTTACTGAATTATCTGGTCATTTTAATCCTTGGCAATCAGTGGCAATATCTTGTTTCCCTCAACCAACCTTTTTTTACTCTCTCTTTGTCTTCAGCCCTCCCAATCCTCTGTTTCTCCGGACAGTGTTAATGACAGGTATTGTGTTAGGTACAGGGGATAATTTTAACTCTTGACTGTATAGCAGTAATTCAGCTAAGGTTATCTCAAGATTTTTCCATCAATAGCAAGCGGTTTTCGATTTCTTTTTGAGAGGTTGATAAGCACAATTTCCTGCAGGTAATGGATGGTGTGAGGTAGGTTACTGTGGGGAAGAATGAGTCTTTTTTTCTATTTCTCTTTTTACCCATTTAAATGTATACTTAGGTGATATTAATTACATTTATGTTGTGCAACCATCACCTCAATATACTTCCAAAACTTTTCCATTATCCTGAGCAGAAACTGTACCCAATAAGTAGTAACTCCCCATTTGCCTCTCCCTGCAGCTCTTGGTCACTTCCAGTTTAGAATTAGGGCTTGCATTTGGCTAGTGTTTTTTGTCTCCTTCATTCTGGAACAGTTGTTGGTCTTTTCTTGACTGTTATGACCTCGACATTTTTAAAGATTACAGGCAAGTTATTCTGTAGAATGTTCTTTAATTTGGGTGACAAATTAAAGTACATTTTTGCCCATGGACGTGTTTGCTCATGGTTTATTTCAGGTTACATATTTTTGGTAGGAATATCATAAAAGTGGTGTTCTGATCTCACTGCACCCTATCAGTTTTTCATCTGACTTTCCGTTCTTTCATTTGTTTGCTTATTTTATTTAGTGGATTATAACCCGTTACTACCATGTATTTTGATGCTCAAATAGTCCCTGACTTAGCCAGTGAGAGCCCAATTCAAGCTGGCATCTGTTTCTTTTTTTACTTGTCTCCTTCCTTCCTTTTTTGATTCCTTCATTATTTGTTTATCCTGGAACAATAATATGTCATTTATCTCTGCCCCAACCTTGGAACCAGTCATTTCTTGAGGGCCTGTTTGATGTTTGATGTGGAAAATGGTATTTCAAAGCCAATATCTGGGTGCTAGATAAGCTTATAGTTGTTAGTGGTACACTAACATTAATGAGAGCAGGCCCTCTTAGTAGTTTGAGACCCACCTGGGCAACTTGACAAGACCTCATCTCTACAATAAATAAAAAATTAGCCGGGCGTGGTAGCGTGTGCCTGTAGTTCCAGCTACTTGGAAGGCTGAGGCAGAAGGATGGCTGGAGCCCAGCAGGTCGAGGCTGCGGTGGCCAGGAGCGAGCCACTGCACTCCAGTCTGGGTGACAGAGTGAGACTCCAACTCAAAAAAAAAAAAAAAAAGTTTCTTCCCATGCCATCTCTACCATCTGCAAGGTGATTACTCTTCTGATTTCTTTCACCGAAGGTGGTTTTGTCTGTTGTAGAACTTTATATAAATGGAATTAATCATACATACCGGCTTTGTGACTGACTTGTTTACTTAAGCATAATTTTTTTAAAAAATCCTTTTGATTTATTATTGCTCAATGGATTATTAATCACTTGATGAGTCTGTAGAGGTCTTTTGGGTTCACATTGACTTCTTTTCCATATGACTTCTCTGCTTGTTTCCCACTACACTTCTTAAGTTGTAACTTTTCTTTTTTTTTGAGTTAGAGTCTCACTCTGTCGCCCAGTGGAGTGCAATGGCCGCCCCCGGCCACCGCAGCCTCGCCTGCTGGGCTCCGGCGATCCTTCCGCCTCAGCCTTCCAAGTAGCTGCAACTACAGGTGTGCGCTACCACACCCGGCTAATTTTTTGATTTATTGTAGAGATGAGGTCTCGCCAAGTTGCCCAGGTCTGTCTGAACCCACAGGCTCAGGCAATCCGCTCACCTCGGCCTCCCAAAGCGCTAGGATTACAGGCTGAGCCACTGAGCCCGGCCATACTTACATAATTTTTTTTAAGGTACGTCATATGTTGTCTGTATCAGTCGTTCACTTTTGTTGCTGAGTACTCTTTTGTTGTTGGCTACATAACTATTCACCAGTGATGTTGGGTTTTTTCTAGTTTTTGGTTATTTTTGTAAGAGCCTTTTTGTGGACATATGATTTTATGTTATGTTATGTTATATTATGTTATGTTATGTTATGTGAGTTGGAGTCTCACTCTGTCGCCCAGATTGGAGTGCAGTGGCATGCTCACGGTCACTATACCCTCGACCTGCTGGATTCAGGTGATCCTTTTGCCTCAACCTTCCAAGTAGCTGGAACTACAGGCACGCGCCACCATTCCTGGCTAATTTTTTGATTTATTGTAGAGATGAGGCCTTACCAAGTTGCCCAGGCTGGTCTCAAACCCGTGGGCTCAGGTAATCCTCTCACCTCGGCCTCCCAAAGTGCTGGGATTATAGGCATGAGCCACCGCGCCTGGCCGACATATGATTTTATTTTGGATACATTCCTAGTGGTGGATTTGCTAGGTCATAGGGTATTTGCATGTTTAACTTTATAAGAGGGTTGCCATACTGATTTTCTTTTTTTTTTTTTTGAGTTGGAGTCTCACTCTGTTGCCCAGACTGAAGTGCAGTGGCCGCTCCCGGCCACCACAGCCTTGACCTGCTGGGCTCCAGCCATCCTTCTGCCTCAGCCTTCCAAGTAGCTGGAACAAAAGGTACGCGCTACCACGCCCGGCTAATTTTTGATTTATTGTAGAGATGAGGTCTCACCACGTTGCCCAGGTGGGTCTCGAACCCGCGGGCTCAGGCAATCCACTCACCTCAGCCTCCCAAAGCGCGGGATTACAGGCTGAGCCACCAAGCCTGGCTCATACTGATTTTCAAAGTGCGTTTATACTCCCGTCAGAAGTGCATTAGAATTCTGGTTATTCCATATCCTCACCAAAATTTGATATATTTTTTTTGATTTTAGACTGTCTAGAGGGTATATAGTGGTGTTTCATTGTGGTTTTAATTTGATTTTCCGTGATGATTAATGCTATTAAAGAATTTTTAGGTCAGGCTTGGTGGCTCAGCCTGTAATCCCAGCACTTTGGGAGGCCGAGGCGAGTGAATTGCCTGAGCCCTCAGGTTCGAGACCTACCTGGGCAACTTGGCAAGGCCTTATCTCTACAGTAAATCAAAAATTAGCTGGGCGTGGTAGCGTCTGCCTGTAGTTCTTGCTACTTGGACGGCTGTAGCGGAAGGATCGCTGGAGTCCAGCAGGTTGAGGCTGTGGTGGCCAGGAGTGTACCACAGCACTCCAGTCTGGGTGACAGAGTGAGACTCCAACTCAAATAAGATACAACAATTTTTAAAAATGTGGTTATTGACCATTTATATCTATCCTTTTCATGACTCATCTGTTCAAATTTTTGCTCATTTTAAAATGGGGTTGTAGTGTTATTTATATGTTCTGGTTCTGGACACAAGTCCTTTCTACATATGTTTTGTGCATATTTTCCTCTCAGTCTGTCTTGCCTGTGCATATTCTAAAGTGTTTTTTGATAAGTAGTTTTCCGTTTTGATAATGTTCAGTTTATTAATTTTTAATAATTGTTTTAGTGTTTTCTGGTTCCTGCCTGAGATGTTTGCCTACTCAAGGAGATCATGAAGATCTCCCAGTCTTTTTTTTCTGGAAGCTTTTTACAATTAGGTCCTTGATCTGTCTCACATTTTTCATGTACAATATGAAGAAGAGTTCCAAGGTTTATTGTTGCATATGGATATTCCATTGTTCCAGTATAATTTATGTGAATGCTTTGATAAAAATAAATTGACCTTATACATGTGGATCTTCATCTGGACTCTATTTTCATTGATTTATTTGTCTAACCTCTACCAATATTATGTTGTCTGAACTAGTGTAAATTTTTAGTGAGTTTTGGTGCTGAGTCCTTCTTCTTTGTTTCTTTTCAAGATTGTTTTGATTATTTTTCACTTCATTTCCATATAATTTTGGAATTAGTTTAATTTCTATGAAAAACGTTCTGAGTTAATTGAGATTACTTTGAATCTATAAGTGAATGTGGAGAGAATAATATTGAGCCTTCCAATCTATGAACATGACATATCTGTTTCTTCTAGAAATGTTTCAAGTTTTCAGTCTTGTTAAATTTATCTAAGTAAATCTTTGTATTTTGTTTCTTGATGCTTTTAAAAATGGTATACTTTTACTATTTTTCTCTTCTAGTTGTTTCATGAGTATGCATGCATGCATGTGCACACACATAATGGCACGATTTGTACAATTGTCTTATATCCTGTAATCTCAGTAAATTCATTTATTATAATAGTTTTAAAAGAAATGTATATTCTTTAGGACTTTCTACACACACATATTACCTCTGAATGGTGAAAGTTTTAGTTCATCCTTTTCAGACTACACATTTGTCCCTTGGTATTCTTCAGGTATTGTGGATATCAAAATTCATCTATTCGTGGATTCTGGTCCACAGATTCAACCAGCCTCATTGATCCTTTGTTGTGGGTGTAGAACCTGTATATGTGGAACTGTATATATAGAGAGCTGACTGTATTTCATTTTCTTGCTTTATTCCCAGTTTAAGTAGGAAGATAGTGAACCTTTCACCATTTAGTAAGACTTTAGCTGTAGGTTTTTCATATGTACACTTTATCAGGTTGAAGAAGTTTCCTTTTTGTCCTAGTTTGATAAAGAGTTTTTATTATTAAAGTGTTGCATTTTGATTAATATTTTTTTCTATTGAGAGCATCATAAGATTTTTTTCCCTTTAATTCTGATAATGTGGTAACTTATGCTGGTGAGGGTTTTGTTTTGTTTTGTTTTGTTTGAGTTGGGATCACTGTTACTCAGATTGGAGTGCAGTGACATAGTTATGACAGTCATGGCTCACAGCATCCTCAACCTCCTGGCTCAGGTGATCCTTCCACCTCAGCATCCTGAGTAGCTGGGCTTCAGGTGTGTGCCACCATGCCTGGCTAATTTTTTGATGTTTTGTAGAAATGAGGTTTTTCTGTGTTTCCCAGGCTGGTTTTGAACTCCTGGACTTAAGCAATCCATAGCCTCATCCTCCCAAAGTGCTGGGATTACAGGCATGAGCCACCACATCTAACTGATGAGTTTTAAAGTCTATTAAACTAGTCTCGCATGACAGTGTATTATCATTTTTCTTCCTTGCTGTATTCAATGTGGTACTATTTTGTTAAGAATCCTTGTTCAAGACAGGTAGTGATTTCTTATGTATCTTTGTTCAGTTTTAGTATCAATGTTTTACTGGCCTCATAAAATGAGTTAAGAACTGTTTTTCAGCCGGGCTCAGTGGCTCAGCCTGTAATCCCGCGCCTTTGGGAGGCTGAGGTAAGTGGATTGCCTGAGCCCGCAGGTTTAAGACCCGCCTGGGCAGCAAGACTTCATCTCTACAATAAAACAAAAAATCAGCCGGGCGTGGTAGCGCATGCCTGTAATTCTGGCTACTTGGAAAGCTGAGGCGGGAGGATCACCGGAGCCCAGCAGGTCGAGGCAGCGGTGGGCGGGAGCGGCCACTGCACTCCAGTCTGGGCGACAGAGTGAGACTCCAACTCAAAAAAAAAAGAACTGTTTTTCTTTATTTGTTGGAAGAGTTTACATAAGATTTTATTGTTCCTTTAAATGTCCGATAGAATTTGCCAGTGAAGCTTTTTGTGCCTTAAGTTCTCTTTGTTGGAGGGTTTTTAACTACAAATCTAAAACCTAGATTTAATATTATTCTGATTTTCTGTTTCTTCTGATGTTTATTTTGGTAATTTTTATTTTTTAAGGAATTTCCCTGTTTCATCTAACTTTCCTGGCAGAAAGTTGAGGATTTTTTTTATAATTCTGCCTACAAGTTTATCAGTCTTATTGAGCTTTTCAGTAATTGTCTTTCTCTGTTGTTTGTGTTTTCTATTTTCCACTCTTAATCTTTATAAATTCCTTTATTCTTCTTACTTTGGGTTAATTTGCTCTTTTACAAATCTCCCTTCTTAAAGTAGTCATCTATATAATTGATTTTAAACTCTGTTGCCCAGTCTGGAGTGCAGTGGCACAGTCATGGCTCACTGCAGCCTCGACCTCCTGGACTCAGGTTATTTTTCTGCCTTAGCCTCCCGAGTAGCTGGGACAACAGGCGCAAACCATTGCATCTGGCTAGTTTTTTTCTTTTGTAGCAAAGAGGTCACACTGTGTTGCCCAGACTGGTCTCGGACTCCTGGGTTCAACCAGTCCTCCCACCTCAGCCTCCCAAAGTGCTGAGATTACAGGCATGAGCCAATGAACCTGACCTAAACTTTCCTTTTCTAATACTAGCATTAATGTTAGAAATTTGTTTCTAAATATTATTTAATTGTACTCTCCATTTCTAATATGTTATTTTTTTTAATTGATCAATTTAAAATCCTCTTCAATTTATTCTTTGACTCATGGGTTATACAGAAAAGTGTTGTTTAACTTCCAAATATTTGGGACTTTTCTAGCTGTCTTATTGTTACTGATTTCTGATTTAATTCTATCAAGGTCAGAAAACTTACTCTTTTAATTTCAGTTCTTTTAAATTCATAGAGACTTGTTTTATAATCCAGAATATATTATCTATTTTGGTTAATGTCCTAGGTGCATTGAAAAATGTTTATATTCTGCATTTTTATGTATATTCTATAAATATCAATAGGCTTAATATTGTTCAAATCTTTTGTATTTTCACTAAATTTCTCACAGAACAACTGAGAGAGGATTGTTTAAATCTCCAACGTAATTGTGGATTGGTTTGTTTATGTCTTTGGTGGTCAATTTTTGCTTGATGTATTTATAGCTCTGATATTAGATGCATACAGATTTAGATTTCTATGTCTTCTTGATGAATTGGCCTTACTTGTAAAATGTTCCTTCTTTATCTCTGTCCCCTCTTTAACTTCTCATCTTGCCTCATGTTGAAGTCTACTTTGTCAGGTATTAATATAATGAGAATTTTTTTTTAATATGGGAGAAGTAACAGCATGTTTATATGTTGATGCCTATGATCTTTTATAGAATGGGGAAATTATACAGGAGAGAAAGGGGAGTATTTGTGGAGTGGTATCCTTGAGAATATAAGAGGGGAAAGTATCTTATCAGTGGAGGGATTAGCCTTAGATAGAAGGATGAAGAATTTCTACCATAACAAGAGGAAGGAGACTATATGGGCATGACTGCAATAAGTTAGAAGATGTAGAAGTGGCACTCTGCAATTTCTCTTCTGAATATTCTGCTATTTCCTAAGTGAGACAAAAAGCAAGGTCACATGGGAGAATGTGATGGTAGAAGAAGGTTTTGGAGGTTTGAGGAAATAGTCATCTGGGCAAGTGGGAGGAATAAGTGAACTTGAGAACTATGTTGTGATTGTCTGGTAGCATTAAAGGCCTGTTTCAGGTTGTGCTCAGGAATAGAAGTGGGGTTAGTAACATCCAGATGCGAGGGAACCACAAAAAGTGGGCATATAGTCAGACTTAACTTGAATTGGGGTTTTACCAGGCTGCTATGACAAAGATTAGGGCAAAGGATTTGAGTATGTTTACATGAGAGTGTGATAATTTTGATGGGCCATGGAATTCTACATTGGTAAGGGAAGAAAATGAAAATGTGAAGTAGAGGAGGGACAGTGAAATTATGTTCAAATTTTAAGTCTTGGTAGAGGTTGAAGAATTGTTAGAATTGGGGTATCAGAGGGAATATGGTAGGAAGGTAAGAGGTAATGGTAAGATTGTACAGTGTTTGAAACAGATATTAAGGAGGTGTAGTTATCAGTAATGATAAATAAGGACTAGGGCATGCTTGGAAATAAGTGGCTAAGGTACAATAAAGACAAGATTCTTGGGGGGGAAATGAAGGAGCTGAGAGTGTTTGTTGGAAGATTAATTTTGAAGTCACCAAGATTTAAGTCAGATGTAATGTTGGAAAATGTGATAGTGAGCCAGGAGCTTAATTCTTCACAGAATGAGGGAGAGATATGGAACATGAGCTTCAAAGCTGTTTGTTCTTAGAGTGCGGGGAGAGCAACATTAGTCTGAAACCAGTAAGGAGCAAGAAGGATACCCTGTTCTAGCAGCATGAAGATATAGGAGAGAAAGCCACTAGCTGAGAGGTCTGTAAGAGAAGTAGTCTTCTTAGGGGGAGAGCCATGTGTGTCAGTGAACTGTTAGGGCAAGATGGTATAGGAGAGCAGTCAAGGAAGAGGTTGTGGATATGGATAATTTTGGTGGTCATTAGCCTATATGTTTCACAGTGGTCACTATGAGTTGGGGAGGGGTGGGAAATGACATTAGATTAGTAGATGAGAATCCAGGCAATAAGGTATAATTTAGGAATTGGACTGAAATTAATAGGAATAAAAAGCGTGATAGGATCAATTATGGTGTCTCCAGGTATATTTAATGTTGAGAATACCTGATGTTATAGGCTGACTGTGCTGATGAGAATGTTGCCAGCACACTGGGGCCACCCCTGTGTTTTAAAATAATAAAATTAAACACATAGCCATTTTGCATGGTCAGGAAAAGATGTATTGATCAAAACACTAAGATTTCAAGAACATAAGAATATGAATATACTTAGATATAGTCCAGAATGTAATAAGATACTATGGGGAATATATGGCAGCATCTCTGATACTGCTTGAAAGCCAGAACCCATTTATATCTGCCTTATGAGAACCTGTCAACAGGTTATACATATGTTGAATACGTAAATATTTATTAAACTTTAAAAATTGATTAAAATAATGTGCTTTGGTGATTTCTTATTTTTGCTTTTGGCCAGTAAGACACAGAGGCTATATCGTCTTTCATGTATCTTGTCTTTCCAAAAATTACCAAAGTGATTCTGAGAGCTAGAAAGTATAGGAACTTACTGCTGGGTGCAGTGGCTTGCACCTATAAGAAGGTGGTCCACTAACAGACATAAAGATTGGAGGAGAGAGTTGACTCTGGTGGTGGTATTACTGCTGACAACTGAAGCCAGGAAAAAAGATGAACTCTCACAGGGACAGACCATGAAAAAAGACTAAGGGATAAGTCTTGGAAAATGCTTGTATGTAAGGGAGTGGAAGCAAAAGAAACAGTTAATACAGGATAACAAAGAACTAAATCAGGATAGTATATACAGATGTGAAAAAGAAAGAATAATATTTCAGATAGGAAAAGAGTTTAACAACATCCAATGTCACAGAGTCTGAAGAGAGTGACAAAAAGCAGAACCTCACTGAATTTCACAATGAAGTCATTAGTAATCTGAAATAGCACTAGCATGATGGATATGGATGGAATCCAAGCTGAAGGCAAAAGGGTGGCTAAGACAGGATGATCGTTTGAGCCCAGGAGTTCTGGACCAGCCTGAGCAACATGGTGAGACCTCATCTCTTAAAAAATAAAAATTAGTTAGGCTTTGTAGTGTGCCCCTGTTTTCCTAGCTACTCAGGAAGATCGCTTGAGCCCAGGAATTCAAGGCTGCAGTGAGCTATGATTACACCACTGCACTCCAGCCTGGGTGACAGAGCGGGATACCATCTCTTAAAAAAAGTGGGGGAGACTATAGGAATAGAAACAACAGGACATACATTCAAAAGGAAAACTTAATGCAGGCCCTGTGTTCTATATAGCAATAAAGCGCCATTTAGTGTTTTGGGAGCTGAACTGCCGTTTTTCTACAGCAGTGCAAGTGATACGGGTTTTCCTGTGCTGATTTTGAATTATTTCAGTCTTTTACTGTACATTTTTCTGACTATTGGAGTAATATAATTTTGCAGAAAATTTGGAAAGTACTAAAGAGTACATGAAATAAAAATTACCATAATTCATCACTAAAAATAACTACTTTTGTATTATAATCAAGGGTATTTTCTTATATGTTCATTTATATTATTTCTCTTTTACAAAATTGAGGTTACAGTGTCATGTTCTGTTCACTTAACTATGCACTATGAACATTTTCTTACATCTGTCATCAAACATTCCTCAGTAACATGTTTAATGATTATATAAATGGTTTGATATATTTACTGTAATTTAATTACTCACCTATTGACATTTGGGTTACTTGTTTACTCACTGGCTTTACTAATATAACTGCATTGTAAAGAGGTGAAAATATTTACAGGAGAGTTCACATTTTTTCATGGTACATGAATAAATAGATTGATGCAGCCTTAAACTCACTACTTACCAACTTTTAGTACCAGTTTTCTGTGGACCAAATTTTATGGGAAAATAATAAAACCTCAATAATTTGGAATAACAGGGGCATTGGAAAAAGGCCAATCTGAATTATAGAAATAACTTGTGATGCTTTTCTTATTCATTACTTGTACTTTTCTCTGTACATGTCTGTTTACTTATTACTGCCAAAGTGCTGTGTAACAATATGTGGAAATTAATTTTTCAGAATTTCTAGAGATCTTCAAACATTTTCAGACAATAGAAATGTGGTAGTTGGAAATTTTTAGGTTGATCAGTCTAGACATATTGGACTACTTTACTTTTTTAACTATGAAATATTACAAGTATGCAAAATATACAGAGCAAACTAATGAATATCTGTAATTGCATCACCCCACTTTTCACATCTTAACATTTAAATAGTTGTATTTGCCCGGCCTCTTTTTTTCTTCTTCCAGTTTTTATTATGAAAAATTTAGAAATGTAGAAAAATTGGGAGAATATAATTAATACCTAGATTCAACAATTAACAGTTTGCCATATTTGCTTTAGTGTATGTGTATTTTTGCTGAATTATTTGACAGTAGGTATCTGAACATCATGACACTCTTCCCTTATAGTACATCTCCTAACTTATGGACTTTCACATATATAACCATAATACCATCATCACACTTAAGAAAATGAATGGTAATTTTTCAATATTATGTAATTTTCTGACTTCCCTGGTTGCTCTCAGAGTTCTTTTAATAGCTTTAAAAATTATTTAACCAGGATCCAATTAAGGATCATGCAGTACATTTAGTTGTAATATTTCTTTCATCTCTTAGTCCAGAACAGTCCCTCCAGGCTCACATGTGCTTTCCTCTATGCTGTTGATTTACTTGGAAGAATAAATTTATTAGACAAATTTACTTTCTGTTTGTCTACATCTTTTTGGTTTTATTTAACTTATTTCTTTTTCCTATGTGTTCCCTGTAAGTTGGAAGGTAAAAAGTTTGATTAGATTTAGAAAAACCATTTTTGGCAAAAAAGCTTCATAGGGAATGCCATATACATTTGACCCTTGAACAACATGAGTTTGTACTTTGTGGGCCCATTCTTTTTTTTAGAAATCAGAATTTATTGAGAGGACAGAAAAATTCCCACAGTGGGAGGGGACCCAAGGGGGTTGCCAGGGTTCATTCTTAAATGGATTTTTTTCAAACAAACACGGATTGAAATGCAGATACAGTATTCATGAGATGTGAAATGAAACTGTGGAAACTGAGTGTATGTCCATTTTTTTGTATGGTCGTGGTCTCTGGAACCAAAAAATCTCCATAGTATACCGAGGGATGACTGTACTTCATATTGCATTGAATCATGAGGCATATGATATTAGTTTATCCTACAATGGATGATGCTAAGTTAGATCGCTTGGAAAAGTGGTGACTACTGGATTGCTACAGTGGAAATATGTTTTTTTCTGTAAATTAGTAGTTTGCTAGGTGATGCCTTGGCACCCAGTGGATAAATGACAGTGTTAGAAATTTTCATCTCCATAACCATGTCCAACCTGTGGTCCACTGGCTGCATGCGGCCAAGGACTGCTAATAATGCCCACAAAATCTTTTTTTTTGTTTGAGTTGGAGTCTCACTTTGTCACCCAGACTAAAGTAGAGTTGCAGTGACATGCTCATGGCTACCATAGCCTCAACCTGCTGGGTTCAGGTGATCCTTCCACTTCAGCTTTCCAAGTCCCTGGACTTACAGGCATGCACCACCACACTCAGCTAATTTTTTGATTTGTTGTAGAGATGAGGTCTCACCAAGTTGTCCAGGCTGGTCTCGAACTCTTGGGCTCAGGCAGTCCTCTCATCCACCTCACAAAGTGCTGGCATCATAGGTATAAGCCACCATGCCTGGCAAAATCTTTAAACAGCATGTATTTTTTGGCATTTAGTTTCTTTGTGACCTCATGTGTAGTTATAGTTTTGAAGTTCACAATCATGCCTTATTCATGACATCTCTTTTTGGCAGCACATACATTTGTGAGCAGCTGTTTTCAATTATAAAGCACACAAAGGAAAATTCAAATAAGAACTCTTAATATGTATATACACTATATTATATAATTTATGTGTGGCCCAAGACAATTCCTCTTTACTCGATGCGGTGACAGAGTGATGTGGAGACAGAGTGAGACAAAATGGGGGTCTTACTCTGTCTCCAGGCTGGAGTGCAGTGGCATAATAATGGCCCACCACAGCCTCTACCTTCCAGGCTCAGGTGATTCCTTTTCCTCAACCTCCTGAGTAACTGGAGACTGGAGGGCACTGGCACAATTAAAGCCTTGGCCACCTAGGCCTTAGCCTCCAGAGTAGCTGGGACTACAGGCAAGCACCATTTACATTTTTTTTTTTTTGTAGATCGAGGTCTCACTATATTGTCTAAGAGCGCCTTGAACTCCTGGGCTCAAGCAATTCTCTCGCCTCTTGTCTACCCAAGGGTTGGGGTTACAGGCATGAGCAACCGTGCCCACTACAGTGTAAACAGCATAAAACTGCTGCTGTCACCGAGCAGTCAAAAATGATGTGATGATATGGGCTTCCTCAAACTCAGGTTATTCTTTATTCTAAGATTGTTTCTTCATTTCCTAGATATGGTAGGTTTTCTTATCTTGGTGTCTTTTTTTGTTTGTTTTTCTTTTACTCTTTGCATTGTGTGTAAAAATACAGAAACATAAAAGCTAAATTAGATGCTTCTGTCATACCTAGTTTCCTAATTCTTAGAATAAGTAGGGTTTTGATGCTGAAGCACTCAAAGTAATATTCTGATTTTCATTGTTCACTAGTCTCATGAAAATCTAGTGTAAATCATATAATGGAGAAATGACACTTTAAGTAAGAAAAATGTTGGCTGTATCCTAGTTATAGTGAAATTCTTGAAATGGAAATACCTGTCACCTTTCATATCTTTAATTTAATATCTTTAATACTCTATATTTTTTATTCCTTTAAACAGTTCGTTTTCCTGAAGATCTTGAAAATGATATTAGAACTTTCTTTCCTGAATATACCCATCAACTCTTTGGGGATGAGTAAGTAACTTAGTAAATTGTTTGCCAAATTAGTAGGGCAAAAAAGAAAAAAAAATTCCATTCTTTTTCTTTAAGATTTAGAAATCAGGTTTTATTTTCTTTACTGTTATTTTTATGTAGACTATCTTAAAATATATATTATAATAGTATTTTTGACATTGAGACATCAGTCTATGTACTGCCTTCCATTTAGTGCTATAAATACATTATTTCATTTAATTCTCACAACAGTATTAGCAATGATGTTGTTATTTACTACTATGTGCTTTAGTGGAATTGAGTAATTGCTTAAGAACATATGAATGGCTGGAGGTCAGATTCAAGCAGTTTGACTCTAGAGCCCATAATCATAACTACAGTAATACTCTTTTCTGCCTGTTGTTTTGCTGTACTACTTTTAGTACAGGATATACTCCCCTAAAGCTAGAAAGCTCAAGTTGTTATTCTATGATCAAATAAGCAGTTAAAGGAAGTTTATATTTTAGAAGGAATTTTAACCCTTTGTACTCAGATGTTCCCTCTCAAGAGTCATGAAGAGATTGCTGGTGACTAAACAGGACAAACTTACACAAGTACAAATTTAAAAAAAACATATGTTTCTTTGAAGTTTTCCATTCAAATTGCACAAAAAAGTAATTAAAGTGATGGAAGATATACTGAGATATGATCAATCAGTTGAGAAGTGGTTTTCAGGAATCACGTGTGTGTCCTTACATACTTCAAACAACACACTGGACAATAAATTACATATTATTAATGTGGGAAGAAGAAAAGACTGCATTGTCTACTTGAATAAAAATACTCGGTGGAAGATGTCAAATAAATTACTAATGCACAACATGTATCAATGAGTTTGCAGTGTATGTCAGTTACCGTTTTGCACATTATGTGCTAGAAAAACATAAGATATAAAATTTTAATTTTATTATAAATAAGTTCCTCAATGTCCAAAATTCCATTATAAGCCAAATATCACAATAAAATAGTTCCAGCACTATACTTTTAATATGAAGTGATTCATTTTTCACTATTTTGTTAGGTGATCCATGAGATGTCTCCAAGTGCAAAGGGTTAAAGATGTGTCCTAGGATATTGAGCACAACTCTTTAATTTTCTATACCTGTACTACGTCATTGGAATAGTTAGTTACCATTTCCTTTTTCTTTTTTTTTTTTTTTTTTTGGTCAAAGTCTCACTCTGTTGCCCAGGCTGGAGGGTATTGGCACAATTAGGCTCATCAAAGCCTTGGCCACTTAGGCCTTAGCCTCCAGTGGAGCTGGGACTACAGGCAAGTGCCATTTTCCTGGCTAGTTTTTTTATTTTTTTATTTTTTGAGTTGGAGTCTCACTCTGTTGCCCAGACTGGAGTGCAGTGGCCGCTCCCAGCCACTGCAGCTTCGACCTGCTGGGCTCCGGCGATCCTTCCGCCCCAGCCTTCCGAGCAGCCGGAATTACAGGCATGTACTACCATGCTCGACTGATTTTTTGATTTATTGTAGAGATGAGAGCTCGCCAAGTTGCCCAGGCGGGTCTCGAACCTGTGGGCTCAGGCAATCCACTTACCTCAGCCTCCCAAAGCGTGGGATTATAGGCTGAGCCACCGAGCCTGGCTTTTTATTTTTATTTTATAGAGATGAGGCCTCACTATGTTGCCTGGGCTGGTCTAGAACTCTTGGACTCAAGTGATCCTTCCACCTTGGCCTCCCAAAGTGCTGGGATTACAAGCATGAACCACTGCTTCAAGTGACAATTTTCTTTTCTTTTTTTTTTTTTTTTTTTTAAGATGGGTACAATTCAGGGTTAGGTACATAAATGGCTATTGTGCCATTTTCTTTTTTTTTTTTTAACTTTTGATTTTGAAAAACATTTCAGATTTGCAGAAAATTGCAAAAACAGGGCAGTGATCACTGTATATTCTTTACCAGCATTTACTAGTTAACATTTAGCCACATTTGCTTTAATCATTCTCCTTATAAAAATTTGTTGTTGTACCATTTCAGAGTAGGTTGCAGATATCTCGATCCTTTACCTCTAAATTTTTCGGTATGTGTCTCCTAAAAACAAGGGCAATAATTATGGTAGAATTATCAAAACTCAGGAAATTTCACATTGATACAAAACTGTTTTTAATATAGTCCATGTTTCAGATTTTACCTATTCCCATTCATTCCTTTGTAGCAGTTTTCCCCCATCCTAGATCAAGTCCAGAATCATATTGCATTTAGTTGTCTTCATTCTCCTTTAATCTGCAACAGTTTCTAAGCCTTTGCTTTTTTATAACATATTTTTGTAGCATATAGGCTAGTTTTGTAGAACTCGTATTTTGGGGTGGTTTGACTAATTTTTTCATGATTAAACTCAGATAATGCATATTTATGCAGTACCATTGCAGAAATGTATCACTTCAGGAAGTCCATGATATCAATTTGTTCCATTGTTGGTTAACTTGAGTCACCTAGTTAAGGGGAGTCTGCCAGATTTCTCTACTATAAAGTTAATATTTTTCCTTTTGTGATTTATATGTAATCTGTAAGGAAGTACTCTTAGACTGAAAATATTCTGTTTTTCATCAAATGTTCACCCAATAGTTTTAGCATCCATTAATGATTCTTGCTTCAATTAGTATTTTACTATGATTGTTGTAAAATAGTGATTTTGTAACTCTATCTTACTGTCTAAATTTATTAGTTGGCATTCTACTATAAGAAAGAGCTTCTTTTCTTCCCCGTATTTATGTCTTTGTATATCAGAATAGACTCAAAGATCCTTTTTTAATTCACTGGGATATAATCTGATACTACCTCTAATTTTGATGCTCAAATTATCCCAGATTTGGCAAGTGGCACCCTTTCAGATACTTTTGTGTCCTTTTTTTTTTTTTTTTTTATATGTCCTCATCATTTTGAGGATACTTTCTGGTACAATAATATGTTCCAGATTCATCTGTACTTTCCCTACTATAGTTCGGGAGTTAACCATTTTCCTAAGAACCCTGGTTTGTTGTGGTAGGGAAGGGTATTTAGACATAGTAAACATTTAAAATAATTCCCTTCATGTCTTTTTCTCCTATGCATTTGCATTACTTTAGCATCATTGACATATTTATTTAATATATTTTTAAATTGACAAATATCTCTTCATGGAACAAGTTTTTTGAGAATTTCTCATTATCAATGTATCAAATTAGGCATTTTATGTACTTTTAAATATTAGTAATTGTACTTCATTATATATAGATTCATGACAAAATTTCAGCCTTATACATTTTAAACAGGTTTTATGTTATTATAAAAATAAGAATGTTTTCTCTTTGGATTTTTATTTTTAAGTGGATATTTGTTTTATTCTCTCTCTCTCTTTTTTTTTTGAGTTTGGAGTCTCACTTTGCTGCCCAGGCTGCAGTGCAGTGGCACGCTCACTGCCATTGTAGCCTCTACCTGCTGGGCTCAGGCGATCCTTCTGCCTCAGCCTTCCAAGTAGCTGAAACTACAGGCATACACTACCATGCCCAGCTAATTTTTTGGTTTGTTGTAGAGATGAGGTCTCACCAAGTTGCCCAGACTGGTCTGGAGCCCCTGGGCTCAGGCAGTCCTCTCACCTCAACCTCCCAAAGTGCTGGGATTACAGGCTTCGGCCACTGCACCCAGCTTCCACTTTTTACTAAGAAAAAAATCTCTATAATGTCTTAGTGGATAAGACCTGGTTTTACAGATAGGCTTTCAATGGCATTTTACATATTCACCTATCTTTTCTGCATCATTAAAAGTGGTGTGCTTGCAAACCACTCTTCTAAGGTAGACAGGTGACAGTAACATAATTGTGATAAGTCTGTATCTTCTGACCCAAGCACTGATCCTAATATTATTGATGCTTCTTTCTTCTTCATGTAACTTTCAGAATCCCTAGAATGGACAGTGCTCATATTTTATTTTGGTAACCTAGACAGACATTTGGAAATGACACTACTTCTTTTAAGCGCTCTTCTTTCAGAATTCACTTTTTAAAGCATAAAAAAAGCTTTATTGAAATATATATTGTGCAATTCATTTATTTTAAGTGTACAATTTATTGATTTTTAGTATTTAGAGTTGTGCAGCCATCACCACAATCAATTTTAGAATGTTTTTATCACTCCCATTAAAAAACCCATTACCCATTAGCAGTCACTCCCCTTCACCCCCGCCCCCAGTCCTGGGTAATTACTATATCTGCTTTCTATCTGTGGGTTTATCTATTCTGTATTTATTTATTTATTTATTTTGAGTCAGAGTCTCACTCTGTTATCAAGGCTGGAGTGCAGTGGCATGGGTCATGGCCACCGCAGCCTCAACCTACTGGGCTCAGGTGATCCTTCGTCTCAGTCTTCCAAGTAGCTGGGACCACAGGTGTGTACCACCATGCCCAGCTAATTTTTTGATTTATTGTAGAGATGTTGTCTCACCAAGTTGCCCAGGCTGGTCTCAAACTCCTGGACTCAGGCAGTACTCTTGCTTCTGCTTTCCAAAGTGCTGGGATATTCTGGATATTTTAGAATTCACTTTTTAGAAGACTTTTTTTTTTTGAGTTGGATTCTCAGTCGCCCAGACTGGAGTGCAGTGGTCGCTCCCGGCTACCGCAGCCTCGAGCTGCTGGACTCCGGCGATCCTTCCGCCTCAGCCTTCCAAGTAGCTGGAACTACAGGTGCGCACTACCACGCCCGGCTAATTTTTTGATTTATTGTAGAGATGAGGTCTCGCCTGCCCAAGCGGGTCTCGAACCCGCGGGCTCAGGCAATCCAACTCACCTCAGCCCAAAAAGCGTGGGATTACAGGCTGAGCCACCGAATCCAGCTTAGAAGACTTTTTAAGCTGGAAAAGAGAATAGTAGGGTATAGATGTGATAGCAGGGAGCAGGGTTGGAAAAATTAGCAGCAACTCCAGATCTGCCTTCTAAGTTCATAGAGCAGTTTAAGTGTAATTAGACAGGTGCTGTTTTCAGCAGCTCTGGATGTTGGTGATAGATGCAAGTGGTAAGTTAGAAGGACTGGTTCGAGGCTAGGTCTTAGCTGCCTGTGTAGCTCAGTCCTAGTTTTAACACTACTAGTCTCATTTGTGATGCCTTCTAGTGTTAGTAATAGTAGCAGCGTCAGCAACAGTAGCAGTGATAGTAATGTCTAACATTTATTGAGTACTTATAAGATGTGCCAATATTGTAATTAGTTTACACGTATTAACTTACTTATCTAACCCAAACAGTATTCCTCAGTCAGGCACCATTATTCTCTCTATTTTATGGATGAGAACGAAGGCACACTTTTGTTGCAATTATTTGTTTCTTTTTTTAAAAAAAAAATACAGTTTAAAATCTTGAAACTACCCATAAAGTTAAACTTGTTTATATATACGGTTAATACTTTAATCACTCAGCAAAAATTTTTTATGGTTATTGCTGGTTTTTCCATTTCAGTGAAACTGCTTTTGGATACAAGGGTCTGAAGATCTTGTTATACTACATTGCTGGTAGCCTGTCAACCCTGTTCCGTGTTGAATATGCATCTAAAGTTGATGAGAATTTTGACTGTGTAGAGGTAAGAATAGAAATTCATTTATTTTTAACAGTTTTTCAATTGAGTTTAAAGCAGATTTTAAAAACTAAAGGTTTGAAGGAAGAAACAATGTTCTATGGTAGCTTTAAAATCACATATTTAAAACTGCCTGGGGAAGGGGGGCCACACCTCATCAGCCAGGGTACCTGCACAATGAATATTTGTATACCTAACCCTGAATTGTACCGCACAATTTTAAAATAAAAAAAATTTTTCTTAAAGTAAATGCAATTAACAATAAAAAAATAAAATAAAATCACATATTTAGTTTTTATTTATGGAGGCATTTGCCTCACTATCATTTCAGTTAATCCTGTGATCGCGATCCTGTTCTGTTTCCTGAGTGGACCTTCTCCATAAAAACTTTTGCTTTTATGATCAGAGTTTTATTTTATTTACCAACTTTTATTTTTTTATTCTGGTTATTGAAATTAACTTTTCCTAGAAGTCAAAGATGATGGAGGGAAATACCTAAATTTTCTTTTACTTTATGTAGAAACTATTTGAATTTTTCTTCCTACATTTCTAATCCCACAAATTTTGCTAATAAATTCCTTTATGAACATTACATAAAACTAAATCAAATGAACTAAAAGGTGATGAAGTCAGAGAGATATTAAAGGGTATGCATCTGTGATAAACTGAATAATGGCCCCTGAAAGATACCCATGTCCTATTCTCCGGAACCTGTGAATGGTGCCTCATGTGGCAAAACATTTGCAGGTATAATTAATCTTGAGATTATTCTGAAATATTTGGGTAGGTCCTACATACAGTCATATGTATCCTTATGCAAGGCAGACTGAAGGAGAATTGGTAACAGATGAAGAGGAGAAGGCAGTATGATTACAGAGGCAGAGTGATGTGCCAGACAATGCTTAGCCATTAGAAACTGGAAGAGGAAAAGAATGGATTCTCTTATAAAGCTTCCAGAGGGAGTATAGCACCTTGATTATGGCCCTGGTGATACTGATTTCAGACTGTGCCTCTAGTCTGAGAGAATAAATGTTGCTTTAAGTCCTCAAGTTTGTGGTAATGTGTTAACAGCAGCTATAAGAAACTAACACAAGTTTTCATACCATGAAGTAGGGTGCTGCTATAACAAATTTTGCTACTAAAAATGTAGACATGTCTTGGGAAATGGATGGAGACTGGAAGAATTTTAAGCTACATGACAGAAAAAGCATAGATTCACTTGAATAGACTGTTAATAGAAATATATATGTTAAAGGCACTGCTGGTTAGATCTCAGAATGAAGTTAGGAGTGTGAGAGAGAATATGTATATCATTAACATAATTTTAGTAGATATGTGAACATTAAAGTCCCCTTTAGTGAGCTCTTAGAAGAAAATGAGATCATGTATTTGGAAACTGCAGGGAAGGAGATCCTTGTTATATTGTGGCAGAAAGCCTAGATCAGTTGTGTCCTATAATTATGTAGAAAGGAGAATTCATTGTAAGCAACATACTTGGATATTAACTGAGGAGATTTTTTAGGTAAAGTATTAGAGGTGTGGCCTGGTTTCTGGCTGTTAATAATAAAATACATGGGGAGGGGAGCCCAAAAAACCTCAGAATGCATTTATTAAAAATTCAATCACCTTCAGAGTACTCTTCATGCAATACACCTATTGAGATGCTTTTTTTTTTTTTTTTTTAGTGCTCAAAATAATTTTGAACTTGTCCATTTTGATGCCTTTTAGTGCTTCTGCCGTTTTTTTGTTTCACCTTTTCCACATCGGCAAAATGTTTCCCTTTGAGGATTTTTTTTCATCCAGGTAAACAAAAAAGTCTCTCAGGGCGAGATCCGATGAATAGGGAGGGTGGAGCATGGAGGTCATGCAATTTTTGGTCAAAAACTGCTGAACACTCAGCCATGGCGTAGGCAGGTGTGCTCATAAGTCACCCATTATGAAATGTGCAAACGCGTTGAAAGAATCTCCCCCCAGATTTATTGAAACTGAATGCAGCCTCTCACAATAGCACTAGCTGGTATACTGATGCCGATGGGTTCCTAGAACACTTTCCTAACAGGGGAAGCCTGTGCTACAAGGGGCCCACCCTCCAAAAGATAATTTTGCTTTTGGTGGGGGTGGTTCTCCCTTGTATACAAGGAAAGAGAACTGTTAAAAAAAAAAAAAGAACCCAGAACTTGATGACTTGGGAAATTCTTGGCCTATCCAGATTGCAGAAGATATTAAAATTGAACATTCAGGAAGAGTGCTCTGAAGATAAAACTAAGGGGGTGGTGGAATAACCTTTTGCTTGTACTGAAAGGATTAAGCATATGACTCATAGATCTCAGTCATCTCAACAAAAAGCCAGAAACAGATCTGTCAAAGACCCTCTAGTCTAATGGTGTGAACCCTTAAGACATACAAAGGTGACCCACAAGGGTTTTGAGAATCAAAACTTCCAAGTGCAACTTGGACTGACAGCACAGAAGAAGGCAACTGACAAACTCCCAAAATTCCAGAGGCAGGAAGAGGCTAATAAAACTACTCAGTTGCAAACAGGTGCTACCCTTCAAGAAGAAGGAAGAATGGCTCTAAGGGCAAAGCTTTGGGTCTAGAGGGTGTAGTTGCTGGCCACAGTTAATCCCAAGTCTAGAAGCCTAATGGAATTTGTCATATTGGATTTTGAAACTGCTTTGTACTAGTGACACCTTTCTTCCTTCCATTTTCTCCTTTTTGGAGTGAGGAAATTTGTAACTGTTGTCCTATGTCTGTCCTACTATTATATTTTGGAAGTGATAATTTGTTTTCTAATTTCATAGATTCACTGAGGTTTTTTTTTTAAGTTGTAGCTGATAGCATTGCATTGATTTCTTCCAAAGGAACTACTAACTTAGTTATAGATAAATTTTTCAACAAATACTTCATGCAGTTAAAATAGCTAGGTATTGTACTGACACCTAATTGTTCCATTCTTGAAAATAAAGTTTGCCCATTTAGAAGTACTGTGCTGGAAGCAAGGAATCAATCTTTTATGTTTTTTTGTAGGGTTACTTATTTGCTTTGTGGTCAAAGATCGTTTCTACTAAGTATTAAAAAAAAGACAGCCGGGCTCGGTGGCTCAGCCTGTAATCCCGCGCTTTTGGGAGGCTGAGGTGAGTGGATTGCCTGAGCCCATGGGTTCGAGACCTGCCTGGGCAGCGAGACCTCATCTCTACGATAAATAAAAAAATCAGCCGAGTGTGGTAGTGCATGCCTGTAATTCCAGCTACTTGGAAGGCTGAGGCGGAAGGATCGCCGGAGCCCAGTGGGTCGAGGCTATGGTGGCCGGGAGCAGCCACTGCCCTCCAGTCTGGGCGACAGAGTGAGACACCAACTCAAAAAAAAAAACCAAAACAAAACAAAACAAAAAAACTAAAAAAAAAAGACATTTTTTCTTATTAAAAAAAGGTTGGTTAGTGGATGTGATGGTAATGGGCTTGCCTTTTATATCTCAGTTTGCAATGAATGTTCATTCCACAATGCCTTCTGTGTTCTTGTTCTTGTTGCCGGGCATACAGTGGCAGACAAAAATGAAGTCACTGCTCTCACTGAGCCTTACATTCTCACCAAGCGGGACAGGCAGTAAACAAATAATAAAGCCAGATAGTCTTATGTAGAAACATTTTTCCGGGTTTTTGAACAATGAAGGTAAAGCCAACTGTGTTATAATCTGAGGGAAAAGCTTACTAAGCAAAGGGACCAGCAAATGCAAAGGTTCTGAAAAGATAACACTGGCATTTTTATAGTGCAGAATGATTGATGTGGTTAAATCATTGTGGTGATGGAGAGAGTGGTAGGAGCTGGTTGAAGGGTGTAGCAAAGCTAGATTATGTAGGATCTTCTGTGCCACTGTAAGATATTTGCAAGAAATAAGAGTAGTTGGCAGCTTTTAGGAGTTCGAAGTTGATGTAGTTCATACAGTGTGATTTATATTTTTTTAAAGATAATTCTAGCCGGGCTCGGTGGCTCAGCCTGTAATCCCGCGCCTTTGGGAGGCTGAGGTGAGTGGATTGCCTGAGCCCGCGGGTTTGAGACCCGCCTGGGGAGGCGAGACCTCATCTCTTCAATAAATCAAAAAAAAATTAGCCGGGCATGGTAGTGTGCTCCTGTAGTTCCAGCTACTTGGAAGGCTGAGGCGGAAGGATCGCCAGAGCCCAGCAGGTCGAGGCTGCGGTGGCCGGGAGCGGGCACTGCACTCCAGTCTGGGCGACAGTGAGACTCCAAAAAAAAAAAAAAAAAGATAATTCTGAGCCAGGCTCAGTGGCTCAGCCTGTAATCCCGTGCTTTGGGAGGCTGAGGTGAGTGGATTGCCTGAGCCCGCGGGTTTGAGACCCGCCTGGGCAACTTGGCGAGACCTCATCTCTACAATAAATCAAAAAATTAGCCGCGCGTGGTAGCGTGCACCTGTAGTTCCAGCTACTTGGAAGGCTGAGGCAGAAGGATCGCCAGAGCCCAGCAGGTCGAGGCTGCAGTGACTGGGAGCGTGCCACTGTACTCCAGTCTGGGTGACAGAGTGAGACTCCAACTCAAAAAAAAAAAAAAGATAATTCTGGCTGCTATGCAGAGAACACACTGTAGGGGGCAAGAGTGAAAGAAGGGTTACCAGAACATTGCAATGTTAGAGGTGACACTGGATTTAGTTGTCAGATTGATGATATATTTTGGGTGTTTGCCGTTGAATTAGATGCAATAGATGAGCAAAAAGATCAAGGAGAACTCCATTGCCTAAGCAATAGTGTTACTATTAACTGATACAAGGGAGATTGGAGAAGAAGTAGGTTTAAGTGGAGAAAATAAAAAAATTTTTTTGTATGTGTTTAGGGTATATATTATATCTGAGTTTTTGCAGATCATACTATGTAGCATGATACTAACCATAGGTGGGGAGTAACCATAACAGATCTGCTTAGAAGTTGTTTTCTTATTAGGAATTTTCCCATTGTATTAACCTTTCATCATCAATTTTTTTGTCTTTTCCAAGCTGAATTCTCCAGTTGCGCCTAAAATTCTTTAGTCAAGAAGCCTGTAAAATTTCTCCACTAGCCATCATCTTAAAGGCAACATAACTCTGAATTTTATAATATAATAAGCTTGATTATTCAGACATTGATGATTTGTTCATATTATAGTTGTCCCTGATTTTTGCTTTTATTAATAGCAAAAGTATGCCTTGTGCCCATAATCCCAGCTGTTTGGGAGACTGTGATGGGAGGATTGCTTGAGCCCAGGAGTCTGAAGCTGCAGTGAATTTATGAATATGCCATTGCACTCCAGCCTGGGAGACAGAGCAATACCCGTCTCTAAAAACAAAAAACAAAAAATGTCCTGCCCTCTCTTGGGATAATTTAATGCTTTTTAAGTGAAGGGGTATGTAACTAAGATGGTTTAGTCTTAATAATTGCTGGCATTTCTGGGAAATGTTTTGTAGGCGAAGTTAAAATATATGGATAAGGGTTGTAGTATCTGAATTTTTATCATTTTATCCTTGTTTTCCACTAATATGGATTGAATTTGTGAGTAGATGAGAGCATATTTAAATTTTTTTCTGAGGTCTTTAGCATCTTTATAGGAAATCCTACATACGTAAAATTTAATCTTGAAAAAATGAAATAGTCTTTGGTAAACTAGTAATATTTTGTTATACTTTAAAAAATAATTTTGACAGTGGATTTTTGTTTTGTTTTGCTTTTTTGAGTTGGACTCTCACTCCATCGCCCAGACTGGAGTGCAGTGGCACGCTCATGGCCACTCCAGCGTCGACCTGCTGGCTCAGGCGATCCTTCCACCTCGGCCTTCCAAGTAGCTGGAACCACAGGCGTGCACTACCATGCCCAGCTAATTTTTTGATTTATTGTAGAGAATGTGGTCTTGCCAAGTTGCCCAGGCTGTTCTTTAACCCGTGGGCTCTGGCAATCCCCTCACATTGACCTCCCAAAGTGCTGAGATTATAGGCTTGAGCCATCGTGCCTGATCTTGGCAGTGTTCTTGATGGATAATACTTTTTGTGGAGTATCATGAAAAGCTTTAAAGTTATATATTGACAGTATTATCTCATTTAGTTCAGGTAGCAAAACACTAATGCAGTATAAACAAATATAATATGACCTTTGTTTTTCCATTAGTGAGAAACTTCACAGTTTAAATTTCTCTAGCATTACTCAGATTTCTATAACTAAAGCTTAAATATTGTCAGAGAACATGAGATTGAGCAAATTAAGAAGATATAGGGTTAGGTGCAGTAGCTCACCCTGTAATCCCAGCACTCTGGGAAGCCAAGGAGAGAGGATTGCTTGAGCCCAGGAGTTCAAGACTAGTCTAGGCAACATGGCAAGACCTTATCTCTACAAAAAATTTAAAAAATTAGCTGAGTGTGGTGGCATGCACCTGTAGTCCTAGCAACTCAGGAAACACAGGCCAAAGGATTCAGGCTATAGTGAGCCATGACCCACACTGCATTCCAACCTGGGTGACAGAGTGAGACTCCAGCTTCAAAAAAAAAAAAGGGATATAGAATTTCTTGTTTTGTAGCATACTTTAGCATATTTTAGGTATTTTTAGAATTATGGTTAATGTTAAGTCTATATGCCACTTTAGCCAAGTATAGAACTGCGTGTACCACCTAGCATGACTTTAACTGCAACCTCAAAAATAACTCAATATAGATTAATTTAGACAAATGGTGCCTGATATAGTTACTTTTACACTTTCCTTTTTTAAGAGAAATTGCCAAATGTTAAGAAATCATTTGTAAGGGATGTCTCTATTAATTAAATATATCAGGTTGTATTCTGGATTCCTGATCTATTTAACTTAATTTCTTATCCTTTCTATAACTATATTTCTATATAATTTAAATTGAAGTTTAGAATAGTGTTTTAGAAGATAGGGAATTTTTTAGTGGTCTTCAGAAATAGAGTCTAAACTTTTAGCTGCAAGCATTGGAACAGTTTCAGTTCATTTTTAACTCTGTTCAATTAAAAACTATTAAATAGGGGTTTTCTCTTGTTATGATTGTATTATCTGAACAGCAATCCAATATGAAAAGTGAGTATTTTAAATTTAACTGAAGTATATATTTTAGAAAATAGTACAGATTTCTAAGACATGATGGTTATAGAATTTTTTTTTAAAGCAGGCACCATTGAGTAGAGAAATGCCAGATACACATCTATGTGTATAAATTTTTACATATAAATACTTACATAAATATACAGAGAGAGATTCTTTGCTTTTTTTCTTTTTTCTTTTTTTTTTTTGAAACAGGATTTATTGAGAGGACAGAAAAGTTCCCACAGTGGGAGGGGACCCGAGGGGGTTGTCCAATTCATTGCTTTTAAACATAGCCCTTTTCACCTATTAAAGCTCTTAATGTATAAACTCGCACAAAGCAAAATATTTTATGTAAAGATATTTATTGCAATAAATGCTATTCTTTGAAGGCTGATAGTTAAATGTTAACTCTTTTCCAGCTTTGTTAAGCTCAAGCCTTTGGGTTGCTCTGCTTTCCACCAGAATTGCCACTAGAAACTTACAGTCTCTTAGAAATCTTTGAAGTAGCTCTGCTGCAAGATATGTAAAGTGATTTGATCATGTTTTGCAATGCCTTGTCAAGAAGACTGGACATAAGGAGTGTTTCTAAAAGAATTATACATGCTATAAATGTCTTGAAGTGATTTTTTTTAATTAAGAGTATACATTTTTTAAACGTAGTTTTTCTTGACTTTTTAAAAACCTGAACTAATACTTTACTCATCACTACTTTGTATTTTGATTGCTATACAACAGACCTATTACAACAGTCCCTCACTATAACAGTTTCCTCATGTAGTTATTGAAATTGCATTGATCCTGTAAAATATGCTTAAATGGCCTCTTCCCATTAGCAGTTTCAAGGAAAAATATTTATCAAATAGTACTTTAAAAATAAAAAAACAGTTCTAATAAAATTTAGTTTATTTGATCTTGAGGGTGAGTGAGTTGTAAGAACTAATGTCCATATTAGAAATAAACCGTTGGGCAAAATACTGAAGGAGCTATATTTTAAATAATAGTTCTTTTTTTTATAGCTACAAACAAATTATATGTAAATGTTGGTGGTACCAGAGCATTGAAAATAAAACTTGTTTGTGATAAACTCCATTCTTGGTTCTCTATCCTAAAATGTAACTGAATAATAATAAAGTGCTATTCATCTGCAGGTGCATTGCTTCTACTTAGTTAAAAGATGGTTGAAAGGACAGGAATTAGTAGCATGTTGTATTAGCCTTTTGTAGTGTATTTTGTCCTAAGCATCTTAATTTCCCTGTTTTGAATGCTAAGTAGCAAGGGTCTTGGTTTAGAACTAATACCCATCATGCATGTAAACGGTATGAAAGAGCTGCTTAGTAAGTTAACACAAAGTGTTCTTGTGTCAGTCCTTGTGGAAATAGATACAATACAAACATTACAGCTGAACTCACGGCAAACTCCATTAAGTAAAAACCTGGCCTCATTGTTCAGGAAAAAGTTTGAATAGAATGCAAGCTCATTTTGTTGAATGTAATGTCAGGCTTTTAGGGACTGTATTGAGGGGTAAGGTTTTGTTAAGTTGAGACCAATTCATTAAGTTTTATTGCCTGGTGAGAAGCAGTAATACTTTATTGTAAGACTTCATCAAATATTCATGGTTAAAGAGAAGTAGTAAATGTATTCAATCAAGTGGTCTTTTGGGTTTTGAAAAGGATTATGAAGTCTGCTCAGCTGATAGTTTTAACATTCATAGAGGTTGCTTAACAAGGGTAATTTTAATCCCTGAGTTTAATTTTGTTGTCCAGTCTTGTCTCTTTTTTACTGTGTCAAATCTGGGTCTGTAAAAATTTTGTCACATTCTGAGGATAAGTGGATAATATATCTATTCATATAATTTATGTATTCCCTAAGTGGGTGTATTTTTAAATTATCATCTTAGTTTGAGTTTGGCATATGAGGGAGTTGTGACCTGTCTTCTTGTTCATTGTGAGAATGCTATTCATTTAGTCAGATTTTAGTCTCACCTATTTCTGGTACTCTTTTCATGTCTTGGATAATATGATTTCTTTGACACACAAAAAATAATAAGCAACCTTTTGTTTTGCCCCGTTTAGATGGTTATGAAAGGATATAGTCAGCATTTTCTGCATCATGTTGGAAATTCCAGTAGCATTGCCCTTGTTCTTACACTGGATATCGCGCTACATGCCTTCTCTTACTTTTTTATACTTATACTCATCTCACCTTTGTGTGACACTAGTTTCTGCATGAAACTCATTCTTTTCTAGTATACTGCGTTTTTATTTTTTTAATATAGTTTTTAACTCAAGTCTTGTAATTTTTGTTAGTTTGGCCATTTCAAAGAATTAAGCATGTTCAAATAAGAGTCAAATTTGTTATTAATTTTTAATGTCCTTTATCTTCTCTTCTTTAGGCAGATGATGTTGAGGGCAAAATTAGACAAATCATTCCACCTGGATTTTGCACAAACACGAATGATTTCCTTTCTTTGTTGGAAAAGGAAGTTGATTTCAAGCCATTTGGAACCTTACTTCATACATACTCAGTTCTCAGTCCAACAGGAGGAGAAAACTTTACCTTTCAGATATACAAGGTAAAGATAATCTAAATCTTTCTTGTGTAAAAGTTACTCTAGTTGCCTGAAGCCTGTATGCAATTTTGTTATTTTCAGTGATTTATTCTAACTTCAGAAAACAAATTTTTATCAGCAATATAAACAAAGATTTAATTTGTGTGTGTCTGTGTCTATGTACACATCTTAATCTGAGACTTCCTAACATTTTCCCATAGGATAGTTTTGTGTTCTGCAGACTTTCACTTACCTCTGTGATGAGTTTCACCTGACTTTTCCTGGCTTTTTCCCTAGGCTGACATGACATGTAGAGGCTTTCGAGAATATCATGAAAGGCTTCAGACCTTTTTGATGTGGTTTATTGAAACTGCTAGCTTTATTGACGTGGATGATGAAAGATGGCACTACTTTCTAGTGTAAGTACAGTTCTAAAGCAATAGTAGACCTTATTACCTCCACAAAGCCAGCATTTTAATTGTGGCAGCCCAATTATTGGGACAGTATAATGATATTTTTCCCAGGAAAGAAAAACTATTGTTTATGAGGCTTGAGTTTTCCTTCATTATGCTTTGGGAGACCTTGAGAATAGAGCTGAATTAAATGCTGTTGTCTGTTAGGGCCCTGAATGTAGGCTTAAACAGTAAAATGAGCTTTGCCTGTGTTTTCTTTTACTTGCCACCTATTCATCTTTATAATAGGCAAGTGCACTGAAGTGATGTAAAGAGGTCTGATTTATCCAAGTTGCTGCACACCAATTAAGTGAATTGTACATTCAGAACATAGCAGGTGTACCCATTGGGCCCTCACAGAGTAGCTTGCTGACACTGAAAATTCAGTCAGAGAATGGAAAAGAAAATGGACACTGCATGGGAGCGCGACTGTAATTGACCTGCTTGGCTTTCTGTTTTATCTGCAGATTTGAGAAGTATAATAAGGATGGAGCTACGCTCTTTGCGACTGTAGGCTACATGACAGTCTATAATTACTATGTGTACCCAGACAAAACCCGGCCACGTGTAAGGTAATTGGCAGTATAACACGTGCCTTGTCTTTTATTTCAGAAGAAGGAACTGCTGAAGTTTCTAATACTTGTTATAATAGTGTTGATTTGTTTAAAAAAAATCACCATTATTCATTGGCTATGTACTGATTTATTTCATTGTTCCCTTTGAAACAGTTTGGATGATTAAACCAGTTTTGAATATCTCAACAATTTTTGGATTTCTCAAAGGTTGATTGAAAAATAAATCACACAAACTTTAAAATGTTTGTAATACTATAGCAATTTTTAAACTGGCCATGTTTTGATATTTTGAAATAATTTTTTTACTGTAGTCAGATGCTGATATTGACTCCATTTCAAGGTCAAGGCCATGGTGCTCAACTTCTTGAAACAGTTCATAGATACTACATTGCATCTCCTTCAGTTCTTGATATTACAGGTACGTAAAATTTGATTTGTTGCTGAAAGAGTCTTCCTAGAAATGACTGCTTTATTAATTGATTGTTTTTGTCAGAAATAACTATTTTATTTTAAACAGCAGCGTTCTTCTGGGGTCTTTTTGGAGCTGTCTAAAGGTGGCTTAAGGTTCCATTTTTGTTTTTTTTAAGAGATGGAGTCTTGCTATTTTGCCCAAGATGATCTCAAACTCCTGACCTCTAACAATCCTCCCTGCTTGGCCTCTTAAATTGCTGGGATTGTAGGTATGATCTATCACGTCTGGCCAAGGTTACATTTTAGATCATAAGCCCGTTTCCAAGTGTGAAGTGCTTAAATGGAACACATTGAAGCTAAATACATATGAGGAAATCTTGGTAGGCATATGTTGCAGATATGGTATAACTTATTTGTTCAGTTTATTTGAACAACAGTTACTTCTTTTTAGAGGCTGTCCATTCTTTAATTTTCATGTAGGGGCGGGATATTTGTAAACTTTACTGAGAAAACAACGTCAGAGTAAATGGTTCCCGAATAGGATACACATTTCCTAAAGTGTATGTTTTATATTCCTAAAAGGCATGCCTTCACACCAGTAGATAAGGTGAAATGTAGGCCTATTTGTTTTGGAAATGTCTTTCTATGGATTAGCCATAGAAGTAGTATGAATAGAATGCTTAGGAGAAGGAAAGAGACTCGACTCTAGTCTTTAAAAGGAAACTCATTGGATGGAGTTTCAGATGATAGGATGTTAACATGTGAGCCACCAAAGAATAAAGTGGCCCAAGGAACACTTATATTATGATAATTTTGTCCCCTCTGAGTAACTGTTTTGCTCATAAAGTTGCTGATTAAATGGAAAGTTACCCTTTTCTTTTCATGAAAAATACTTCCAACAGATATTTCCAAATTTGATATTAAGATTTATTAATTCTATGAATTTTACTTTGAATACATCTTTGTTTTAAAACTGTAATATTAATATTTAACATGAACTAAAATGTTAGCTTGTTAAAAAATGGTATTTGTGAATTTTATTTTGTCAATTTAAATTTGTCTTTTTTGTTTAAATACCAAAACAAAAATGTGTGACTAGCAAGCATATAAATAGGCTAGTAGGCAGATTATCAGTTTCTTCCCTTTTAATATAGTATAGTGGTCCAAGGTAAATAAAATTGAAGTTGTTTGAGAACAATGAATTGATCTATAGATTAATAAACTGGAAGGGGAAAGCATTTTGTTTTTAAAAAGGAGTTCCATATTTATAGAGTTGAATTGGCTTTTCATCTTACTTTCCTGTTATTGTTGAAATGGGTTGGAAACTTAGAAGATGAAGTAATTACTAAACTTAGTTTATAACAAAAGTTATAAATTGTTTAAGTGACACTTTCATTAGTTTAGTGACTTGTGAAATTATAGAAATATAATACAATATCACTTATTTCTGTTCAGCTGAAAATTGTTTAGCTTCTATTTACTTATAGAGCTTGGACTTAGTGTTACAATGAAGGGACATTTTTGGTGATTTTAATCTGGAGTTCACATAAGTAGTCTTTGTCTATTCTAGTGGGTAATGTGCCAGCAGGGGTTGTTTCTCTGAAGCCTCTTAACCACTTTCTTCTGTCTACTCCAACCAATAAACCCTTGATACTTAGCACCAATTAGCAGATAAAGAATTTTATTTCTTAAATCTGAGTGAAGAGTCATCAATAATGGTAGCCTTTATTCGTTGCTGTTATTCATTAGAAACTGAAGTCTCTAAAGAGAAAAGGCTAAACATGCTAAAGGACTTCTGAATTTGACAACTGGGTATTGGCCTTTATTTTTAGCATTAACATTTCTCAGCATTATAAAATACTAAAAATTGTTTTATCAGCTGTTTTTATTAAGATATTTCTCCTAAAAAAATATATTTCTCCTAGATTTTCATACCCAGTCCTTAAAAAACAAAAAAACTTAAAAGAATTTTTTTAGTCTTTAGTTATTTTAGTTTATTTCTTTATTATTTTGTGTATTTTTTAACTTTGTAGATCTTTAGCAGACTCCCTTTGCAATCCAGGGTATTCTTCATATTGAGATGGCTTTTTTCTTGCTTGACATATAGTCAGATATGGTGATAATGGAAACTTACCATAGGTGGCCTATATCTTACTTCTGATAGGTGTTTGTAGTGTAATCGGCTATTTTCTTTTTATAGCATTCAATTTTAAGGTGAAATACTAGCAGATAATTCTTTATATTATGTACTACCTTCCTTTTGAGGATGTCAGTCTCTTAAGATTTAGCATTTGGATATATCCCAGTTGTGTAACCACATAAATAGAAGCAATGATTCGTTTCCTCTGAAATTCTGAAAAGAGATGCATTTATCAATACAAATTGATTCTGGGCTAGGATATGTATATCAGTATTATTACATATCAGTAGTATATTAAGAGCTAATTTATCCTTTAAACTAATCTTTCTGGGATGTGTTATATAGCTTTTCAGAATATATGTGAATTTTTTATACTTGGGTGATTTATTGTGTCATCTCATTTTCCTTCTTTAGAGTATGTTTTTTCTATCTTTAGAGAGACTTTTAAAAAAATGATTGTTAAATGATGTAATTTGGGAAAAAAACTCAGTTTTTATTTTTTTTTGAGTTGGAGTCTCACTCTGTCGCCCAGACTGGAGTGCAGTGGCCACTCCTGGCCACCACAACCTCGACCTGCTGGGCTCCGTGATCCTTCTGCCTCAGCCTTCCAAGTAGCTGGAATTACAGGTGCGCACTACCACGTCCTACTAATTTTTGATTTATTGTCGAGATGAGGTCTCGCCAAGTTGCCCAGGTGGGTCTCGAACCCGCGGGCTCAGACAATCCACTCATCTCAGGCTCCCAAAGGCGTGGGATTACAGGCTGAGCCACCGAGCCTGGCAAAAAACTCAGTTTTTGATCCTGCATATTACTGTAGATTTATATTCTAGCAAGTTTCATACTTTAATGTATTGCTTATCTTTGTAGTATAGAAACAAAGGAATTGAAGAGTGTCACAAAATATTGGGTGTCACTGTTTTGAGTTCATTTCAGGCTAACACTGTTAAAGAGCTTAAAGATTGAGCAGTGATTTGACCCCCTATATTAGGGAGCAAACAAAGTATCAGTCTATAACAGCTTATTTAAAATTTTTGCGTAGTTTTTTTATTTAAAAGAAAATTTCAGGTAAGAATGTAGCATAAGCTTTTAAATTTTCTCAACTATAACTGGTTTTTCCATGATACTTTTTTCTCTAAACTTTTCTTAAGGTATATAAGTTATTTAAGATTTTGTGAATATTAAATTTTATTTTAAATCAACTTTACCGTACAGTTCTTTTTTCTAAACCAATTTAGAAAGAGGTGAACCTTGAAAAACTCACACTGAATAAGCTTTGTACCTCATCTATTCGTATTTTTTTAAATGTTTTTAAAGAGATGGTTGATTAAGAGTTTGTTGCTTAGTAGAATGTTTAATTAAAACAACTTTATTGAGGTATAATTTCCATACCATAAGATTTATATTAAGTGTACAGTTCAGTGATTTTTAGTAAATCTGCAACCATCAGTGCAGTCCTTTTTTAGAACATTTCTGTCACTATATAAAGATCCCTCATATCCATTTGTATTTGGTACCCATCCCCACAACTTAACCTCCATTGAGGTCTTTGATCTATTTTGAGCGATTACTGTGTATGGTGTGAAGTGTCTAAATTCATTTTTTTACATGTGGATATCCAATTGTTCCAGTATCATTTGTTGAAAAGAATGTCTTTTCTCATTGAATTGCCTTGGAACTTTTGTTGAAAGTCAGCTTACCATAAATGTGAAGGTTTATTTCTGGACTCTCTTACGATCTGTATGTCTGTCCTTATGCCAGAACCAGACTGTCTTGATTAGATTGCTACAGCTTTATATTGAATTTTGTTGTTGTTTTTAAAATGATAGTATCAAGTTTAATCTGCCAAATACACAAGTTGAATTTGTGGACCATGTTTTGCCTGGGTACTACAGAGTAAACAGAAGTTTCTTGAAATGATTGATGGTGGTAGGGTTAAAAATGGGCCTGGCCGAGTGGGTAGGAATGGAACATGGAAGGGTAGAGACACAAGATCTCAGAGAAGACTGGCTGGGGGATAAGCCATGACTCTCATGGACACAGGGATACAGATTCTCAAAGGACAGCTCCTCTCTGCATCCAAGCAACACAGACTGGGACTGAATGTCACCTCATAAGCAGCTAATCCCTGGCACAACCACCCCCAAATGTACAATCTACCTGACAAATGGAAGCACTTCTTAACCTTGCCTTCTAAGCACTCTCCCACCCCTTTTAGGGTTCTGAATTCTATAAGCAGTTAAAAAAAAAAAACCGTTCAAATGGATCTGGACAGGCCAAAGGCGATATCAAGAAGGGATCAAGAAGTCATTGAAGAAAGAAACCAAAGATGCTATCTGCATCTTTCTGTCTCAAAGATGGCAGCTGCCCACCTGCAAGCCTCCCCCACCTTCTCAAATGTTTCTGGCCAAAATGAAGAGGAGGCCCCAGGCTCTGGGATCTCCTAGCTGTAAGGGGCTGCTGCAGTGGTACCAGGGCACAGGATGGGCAAGACACAGCAGAGATCTTGGCAGCATGGCCCAGTTCCATGGTATCTCCTCCTATAGGTCATGTTTAGTTTTTTCAGGAAGAGTGACTGCATTCACTTTCCTGACAAAGATGAATCATCTTTTGCTTTCCTTTCTTCTTTCTTCCTTATGGCCTCTTCCTGCTATTTCCAGATAATTAACTGCTGTGACTTCCCAGCAAAATACAGCTCAATGTCTTCTCATTCTTTTCTTGAAATCTTTGGCCTATCCAGATCTAGTTGTGGAAACTTCCTGGTTTTCTGTGCCACCCAGTTGTGTTTCTTGATGTCAACAAGCCCTTCTGTGCCTTTGTGCTTTTCCTGGCAGTCATCTTAATTCTTACTCTTGTCAGACGCTACACATTTCTTCTTTTTGGGGTCACCTGCAGTTTCATCTCCTCTCTCTTCTTTCTCCTTTTCCCTGGTCATCTGCTTTTCAACTTGGAGTTGTACACTGATCACTTTGGGGCATATGTACTATCTTGCCCAGCCTTGTGGCCTCCCTTCTCCTTCTTTTACAAAGCACAAAGGCTTTGGCAGAAGCAGCACCTTGACCTTTATATTGAATTTTGAAATCAGAAGTGAATGTCCTCCAACTGTTTTCTTTTTTCAAAATTATTGTTATACAAGGTCCCTTGTATTTCCATAAAAATTTTAGGACAACCTCACCAATTTCCACAAAAAATAAATAAAGCCTCTTAAGGTTTGATAGGGATTGCATTTATTCTGTAATCAATTTGAAGAAAATTGCCATCTTAACAATTTAGAGTCCTCTGATCCATTAACATGAAATGTCTTCATTTCTTTAGATCTTTTAAAAACTTTTCTCTGCAATAATGTTTTCAGTGTACAAGTCTTACACTACTTTTGTTAAATTTATTTGTAAATATTTTATTCTTTTTGATGCTGTGGAGAATGGGATTGTTTTCTTTATTTCATTTTGGAGTGTTGATTATTTTAGTATATAGAAATATATTTGGTTTTTACGTCTTGATCCATCCTTTACCTTTGCTGAACTTGTTCATTAATTGTAGTAGTTTTTTTGGTTAGGATTTTCTACACACAGAATCATGTTGTCAGAAAATAAAGAGTTTTTATTATGAACTGATGTTGAATTTTATCAAATGCTTTTTTTTTTTCCCTGTGACCACTGAGATGATCATGCAGTTTTTCTCATTTTGTTAATATGGTATATTAATTGATTTTTTGGATGTTAAGTGAACCTTGCACTTCTAGTGCAAATCCCATATGGTATATTAATTGATTTTTTGGATGTTAAGTGAACCTTGCACTTCTAGTGCAAATCCCATATAATCCTGGTATATAATTAATTTTTATATGTTGCTGGATTTGGTTTGCCATATATTGTGAAGGACATTTATATCTACATTCATAAGGGATACTGACCTGTGCTTTTGTCTTAGATCCTTAGTATATGGGTAATCTTGTCCTCATAGAATGAGTTGGGATGTGTTTCCTCCTCTATTTTCTAAAATATTTTGTGAAGGGTTGTCTTTATTTCTTTAAATGTTTCATATGATTTACCAACAAAGTCATCGAGTTGTAGACTTCTTTGTGGGAAGATTTTTGTTGAAATAATCTGTTTCTCTCTTTAATTCTGTCAGTTTTTACTTCTTATATTTTGGGGCTTTGTTGTTATGTATATGTTTATAATTGTAAAGATTTTCTGAATTATAATGATTTCCTGATTTACTTCTTTGTCATTATAAAATGTGTATTTTTTCTTTTATTATATTTTGGTCTTAAACTCTATTTTCCCTAATATTAATATAGCCACTCTAGCCCTCATATAGTTTGTGTGGTATATCTTTTTCCATTCCTAGACTTTGATCCTGTCTGTCTTTGAATCTAATGTTTCTCTTGTAGACAGCATATAGTTGAATCTTGTAAAATCCAGTCTGACAGTCTTTGCCTTTTGATTGGAGTGTTTAATACATTTGCATTTAGCTGGGCTTCGTGGCTCAGCCTGTAATCCCACGCCTTTGGGAGGCTGAGGTGAGTGGATTGCCTGAGCCCGGGGGTTCGAGACCCGCCTGAGCAGGTGAGACCTCATCTCTACAATAAATCAAAAAATTAGCCGGGTGTGGTAGTGCGCGC